>NW_027150348.1:0-29549 GCF_031143425.1 Pleurodeles waltl
CGCAAAAACACCTCTGTTTTTTTCCAAAATTTAGGATGTGTCCACGTTGCGCTTTGGGGTGTCTCCTGTCGCCGGCGCTAGGCCTACCCAAGCAAGTGAGGTATCATTTTTATCGGGAGACTTGGGGGAACGCTGGGTGGAAGGAAATTTGTAGCTCCTCTCAGATTCCAGAACTTTCTGCCACAGAAATGTGAGGAACATGTGTTTTTTTAGCCAAATCTTGAGGTTTGCAAAGGATTCTGGGTAACAGAACCTGGTCCGAGCCCCGCAAGTCACCCCTCCTTGGATTCCCCTAGGTCTCTAGTTTTCAGAAATGCACAAGTTTGGTAGGTTTCCCTAGGTGGCGGCTGAGCTAGAGGCCAAAATCTACAGGTAGGCACTTCGCAAAAAACACCTCTGTTTTTTTCCAAAATGTAGGATGTGTCCACGTTGCGCTTTGGGGTGTTTCCTGTCGCCGGCGCTAGGCCTACCCACGCAAGTGAGGTATCATTTTTATCGGGAGACTTGGGGGAACGCTGGGTGGAAGGAAATTTGTAGCTCCTCTCAGATTCCAGAACTTTCTGCCACAGAAATATGAGGAACATGTGTTTTTTTAGCCAAATCTTGAGGTTTGCAAAGGATTCTGGGTAACAGAAAATGGTCCGAGCCCCGCAAGTCACCCCTCCTTGGATTCCCCTAGGTCTCTAGTTTTCAGAAATGCACAGGTTCGGTAGGTTTCCCTAGGTGGCGGCTGAGCTAGAGGCCAAAATCTACAGGTAGGCACTTCGCAAAAAACACCTCTGTTTTTTTCCAAAATTTAGGATGTGTCCACGTTGCGCTTTGGGGTGTTACCTGTCGCCGGCGCTAGGCCTACCCACGCAAGTGAGGTATCATTTTTATCGGGAGACTTGGGGGAACGCTGGGTGGAAGGAAATTGGTAGCTCCTCTCAGATTCCAGAACTTTCTGCCACAGAAATGTGAGGAACATGTGTTTTTTTAGCCAAATTTTGAGGTTTGCAAAGGATTCTGGGTAACAGAACCTGGTCCGAGCCCCGCAAGTCACCCCTCCTTGGATTCCCCTAGGTCTCTAGTTTTCAGAAATGCACAGGTTTGGTAGGTTTCCCTAGGTGGCGGCTGAGCTAGAGGCCAAAATCTACAGGTAGGCACTTCGCAAAAAACACCTCTGTTTTTTTCCAAAATTTAGGATGTGTCCACGTTGCGCTTTGGGGTGCTTCCTGTCGCCGGCGCTAGGCCTACCCACGCAAGTGAGGTATCATTTTTATCGGGAGACTTGGGGGAACGCTGGGTGGAAGGAAATTTGTAGCTCCTCTCAGATTCCAGAACTTTCTGCCACAGAAATGTGAGGAACATGTGTTTTTTTAGCCAAATTTTGAGGTTTGCAAAGGATTCTGGGTAACAGAACCTGGTCCGAGCCCCGCAAGTCACCCCTCCTTGGATTCCCCTAGGTCTCTAGTTTTCAGAAATGCACAGGTTTGGTAGGTTTCCCTAGGTGCCGGCTGAGCTAGAGGCCAAAATCTACAGGTAGGCACTTCGCAAAAAACACCTGTTTTTTTCCAAAATTTAGGATGTGTCCACGTTGCGCTTTGGGGTGTTTCCTGTCGCCGGCGCTAGGCCTACCCATGCAAGTGAGGTATCATTTTTATCGGGAGACTTGGGGGAACGCTGGGTGGAAGGAAATTTGTAGCTCCTCTCAGATTCCAGAACTTTCTGCCACAGAAATGTGAGGAACATGTGTTTTTTTAGCCAAATTTTGAGGTTTTCAAAGGATTCTGGGTAACAGAACCTGGTCCGAGCCCCGCAAGTCACCCCTCCTTGGATTCCCCTAGGTCTCTAGTTTTCAGAAATGCACAGGTTTGGTAGGTTTCCCTAGGTGCCGGCTGAGCTAGAGGCCAAAATCTACAGGTAGGCACTTCGCAAAAAACACCTCTGTTTTTTTCCAAAATTTAGGATGTGTCCACGTTGCGCTTTGGGGTGTTTCCTGTCGCCGGCGCTAGGCCTACCCATGCAAGTGAGGTATCATTTTTATCGGGAGACTTGGGGGAACGCTGGGTGGAAGGAAATTTGTAGCTCCTCTCAGATTCCAGAACTTTCTGCCACAGAAATGTGAGGGACATGTGTTTTTTTAGCCAAATTTTGAGGTTTGCAAAGGATTCTGGGTAACAGAACCTGGTCCGAGCCCCGCAAGTCACCCCTCCTTGGATTCCCCTAGGTCTCTAGTTTTCAGAAATGCACAGGTTTGGTAGGTTTCCCTAGGTGGCGGCTGAGCTAGAGGCCAAAATCTACAGGTAGGCACTTCGCAAAAAACACCTCTGTTTTTTTCCAAAATTTAGGATGTGTCCACGTTGCGCTTTGGGGTGTTTCCTGTCGCCGGCGCTAGGCCTACCCACGCAAGTGAGGTATCATTTTTATCGGGAGACTTGGGGGAACGCTGGGTGGAAGGAAATTTGTAGCTCCTCTCAGATTCCAGAACTTTCTGCCACAGAAATGTGAGGAACATGTGTTTTTTTAGCCAAATTTTGAGGTTTGCAAAGGATTCTGGGTAACAGAACCTGGTCCGAGCCCCGCAAGTCACCCCTCCTTGGATTCCCCTAGGTCTCTAGTTTTCAGAAATGCACAGGTTTGGTAGGTTTCCCTAGGTGCCGGCTGACCTAGAGGCCAAAATCTACAGGTAGGCACTTCGCAAAAAACACCTCTGTTTTTGTCCAAAATGTAGGATGTGTCCACGTTGCGCTTTGGGGTGTTTCCTGTCGCCGGCGCTAGGCCTACCCACGCAAGTGAGGTATCATTTTTATCGGGAGACTTGGGGGAACGCTGGGTGGAAGGAAATTTGTAGCTCCTCTCAGATTCCAGAACTTTCTGCCACAGAAATGTGAGGAACATGTGTTTTTTTAGCCAAATTTTGAGGTTTGCAAAGGATTCTGGGTAACAGAACCTGGTCCGAGCCCCGCAAGTCACCCCTCCTTGGATTCCCCTAGGTCTCTAGTTTTCAGAAATGCACAGGTTTGGTAGGTTTCCCTAGGTGGCGGCTGAGCTAGAGGCCAAAATCTACAGGTAGGCACTTCGCAAAAAACACCTCTGTTTTTTTCCAAAATTTAGGATGTGTCCACGTTGCGCTTTGGGGTGTTTCCTGTCGCCGGCGCTAGGCCTACCCACGCAAGTGAGGTATCATTTTTATCGGGAGACTTGGGGGAACGCTGGGTGGAAGGAAATTTGTAGCTCCTCTCAGATTCCAGAACTTTCTGCCACAGAAATGTGAGGAACATGTGTTTTTTTAGCCAAATTTTGAGGTTTGCAAAGGATTCTGGGTAACAGAACCTGGTCCGAGCCCCGCAAGTCACCCCTCCTTGGATTCCCCTAGGTCTCTAGTTTTCAGAAATGCACAGGTTTGGTAGGTTTCCCTAGGTGCCGGCTGAGCTAGAGGCCAAAATCTACAGGTAGGCACTTCGCAAAAAACACCTCTGTTTTTTTCCAAAATTTAGGATGTGTCCACGTTGCGCTTTGGGGTGTTTCCTGTCGCCGGCGCTAGGCCTACCCACGCAAGTGAGGTATCATTTTTATCGGGAGACTTGGGGGAACGCTGGGTGGAAGGAAATTTGTAGCTCCTCTCAGATTCCAGAACTTTCTGCCACAGAAATGTGAGGAACATGTGTTTTTTTAGCCAAATTTTGAGGTTTGCAAAGGATTCTGGGTAACAGAACCTGGTCCGAGCCCCGCAAGTCACCCCTCCTTGGATTCCCCTAGGTCTCTAGTTTTCAGAAATGCACAGGTTTGGTAGGTTTCCCTAGGTGCCGGCTGAGCTAGAGGCCAAAATCTACAGGTAGGCACTTCGCAAAAAACACCTCTGTTTTTTTCCAAAATGTAGGATGTGTCCACGTTGCGCTTTGGGGTGTTTCCTGTCACCGGCGCTAGGCCTACCCACGCAAGTGAGGTATCATTTTTATCGGGAGACTTGGGGGAACGCTGGGTGGAAGGAAATTTGTAGCTCCTCTCAGATTCCAGAACTTTCTGCCACAGAAATGTGAGGAACATGTGTTTTTTTAGCCAAATTTTGAGGTTTGCAAAGGATTCTGGGTAACAGAACCTGGTCCGAGCCCCGCAAGTCACCCCTCCTTGGATTCCCCTAGGTCTCTAGTTTTCAGAAATGCACAGGTTTGGTAGGTTTCCCTAGGTGCCGGCTGAGCTAGAGGCCAAAATCTACAGGTAGGCACTTCGCAAAAAACACCTCTGTTTTTTTCCAAAATTTAGGATGTGTCCACGTTGCGCTTTGGGGTGTTTCCTGTCGCCGGCGCTAGGCCTACCCATGCAAGTGAGGTATCATTTTTATCGGGAGACTTGGGGGAACGCTGGGTGGAAGGAAATTTGTAGCTCCTCTCAGATTCCAGAACTTTCTGCCACAGAAATGTGAGGGACATGTGTTTTTTTAGCCAAATTTTGAGGTTTGCAAAGGATTCTGGGTAACAGAACCTGGTCCGAGCCCCGCAAGTCACCCCTCCTTGGATTCCCCTAGGTCTCTAGTTTTCAGAAATGCACAGGTTTGGTAGGTTTCCCTAGGTGCCGGCTGAGCTAGAGGCCAAAATCTACAGGTAGGCACTTCGCAAAAAACACCTCTGTTTTTTTCCAAAATGTAGGATGTGTCCACGTTGCGCTTTGGGGTGTTTCCTGTCGCCGGCGCTAGGACTACCCACGCAAGTGAGGTATCATTTTTATCGGGAGACTTGTGGGAACGCTGGGTGGAAGGAAATTTGTAGCTCCTCTCAGATTCCAGAACTTTCTGCCACAGAAATGTGAGGAACATGTGTTTTTTTTAGCCAAATTTTGAGGTTTGCAAAGGATTCTGGGTAACAGAACCTGGTCCGAGCCCCGCAAGTCACCCCTCCTTGGATTCCCCTAGGTCTCTAGTTTTCAGAAATGCACAGGTTTGGTAGGTTTCCCTAGGTTCCGGCTGAGCTAGAGGCCAAAATCTACAGGTAGGCACTTCGCAAAAAAATCCTCTGTTTTTTTCCAAAATTTAGGATGTGTCCACGTTGCGCTTTGGGGTGTTTCCTGTCGCCGGCGCTAGGCCTACCCACGCAAGTGAGGTATCATTTTTATCGGGAGACTTGGGGGAACGCTGGGTGGAAGGAAATTTGTAGCTCCTCTTAGATTCCAGAACTTTCTGCCACAGAAATGTGAGGGACATGTGTTTTTTTAGCCAAATTTTGAGGTTTGCAAAGGATTCTGGGTAACAGAACCTGGTCCGAGCCCCGCAAGTCACCCCTCCTTGGATTCCCCTAGGTCTCTAGTTTTCAGAAATGCACAGGTTTGGTAGGTTTCCCTAGGTGCCGGCTGAGCTAGAGGCCAAAATCTACAGGTAGGCACTTCGCAAAAAACACCTCTGTTTTTTTCCAAAATTTAGGATGTGTCCACGTTGCGCTTTGGGGTGCTTCCTGTCGCCGGCGCTAGGCCTACCCACGCAAGTGAGGTATCATTTTTATCGGGAGACTTGGGGGAACGCTGGGTGGAAGGAAATTTGTAGCTCCTCTCAGATTCCAGAACTTTCTGCCACAGAAATGTGAGGAACATGTGTTTTTTTAGCCAAATTTTGAGGTTTTCAAAGGATTCTGGGTAACAGAACCTGGTCCGAGCCCCGCAAGTCACCCCTCCTTGGATTCCCCTAGGTCTCTAGTTTTCAGAAATGCACAGGTTTGGTAGGTTTCCCTAGGTGCCGGCTGAGCTAGAGGCCAAAATCTACAGGTAGGCACTTCGCAAAAAACACCTGTTTTTTTCCAAAATTTAGGATGTGTCCACGTTGCGCTTTGGGGTGTTTCCTGTCGCCGGCGCTAGGCCTACCCATGCAAGTGAGGTATCATTTTTATCGGGAGACTTGGGGGAACGCTGGGTGGAAGGAAATTTGTAGCTCCTCTCAGATTCCAGAACTTTCTGCCACAGAAATGTGAGGAACATGTGTTTTTTTAGCCAAATTTTGAGGTTTTCAAAGGATTCTGGGTAACAGAACCTGGTCCGAGCCCCGCAAGTCACCCCTCCTTGGATTCCCCTAGGTCTCTAGTTTTCAGAAATGCACAGGTTTGGTAGGTTTCCCTAGGTGCCGGCTGAGCTAGAGGCCAAAATCTACAGGTAGGCACTTCGCAAAAAACACCTCTGTTTTTTTCCAAAATTTAGGATGTGTCCACGTTGCGCTTTGGGGTGTTTCCTGTCGCCGGCGCTAGGCCTACCCATGCAAGTGAGGTATCATTTTTATCGGGAGACTTGGGGGAACGCTGGGTGGAAGGAAATTTGTAGCTCCTCTCAGATTCCAGAACTTTCTGCCACAGAAATGTGAGGGACATGTGTTTTTTTAGCCAAATTTTGAGGTTTGCAAAGGATTCTGGGTAACAGAACCTGGTCCGAGCCCCGCAAGTCACCCCTCCTTGGATTCCCCTAGGTCTCTAGTTTTCTGAAATGCACAGGTTTGGTAGGTTTCCCTAGGTGCGGCTGAGCTAGAGGCCAAAATCTACAGGTAGGCACTTCGCAAAAAACACCTCTGTTTTTTTCCAAAATTTAGGATGTGTCCACGTTGCGCTTTGGGGTGTTTCCTGTCGCCGGCGCTAGGCCTACCCACGCAAGTGAGGTATCATTTTTATCGGGAGACTTGGGGGAACGCTGGGTGGAAGGAAATTTGTAGCTCCTCTCAGATTCCAGAACTTTCTGCCACAGAAATGTGAGGAACATGTGTTTTTTTAGCCAAATTTTGAGGTTTGCAAAGGATTCTGGGTAACAGAACCTGGTCCGAGCCCCGCAAGTCACCCCTCCTTGGATTCCCCTAGGTCTCTAGTTTTCAGAAATGCACAGGTTTGGTAGGTTTCCCTAGGTGCCGGCTGAGCTAGAGGCCAAAATCTACAGGTAGGCACTTCGCAAAAAACACCTCTGTTTTTGTCCAAAATGTAGGATGTGTCCACGTTGCGCTTTGGGGTGTTTCCTGTCGCCGGCGCTAGGCCTACCCACGCAAGTGAGGTATCATTTTTATCGGGAGACTTGGGGGAACGCTGGGTGGAAGGAAATTTGTAGCTCCTCTCAGATTCCAGAACTTTCTGCCACAGAAATGTGAGGAACATGTGTTTTTTTAGCCAAATTTTGAGATTTGCAAAGGATTCTGGGTAACAGAACCTGGTCCGAGCCCCGCAAGTCACCCCTCCTTGGATTCCCCTAGGTCTCTAGTTTTCAGAAATGCACAGGTTTGGTAGGTTTCCCTAGGTGCCGGCTGAGCTAGAGGCCAAAATCTACAGGTAGGCACTTCGCAAAAAACACCTCTGTTTTTTTCCAAAATTTAGGATGTGTCCACGTTGCGCTTTGGGGTGTTTCCTGTCGCCGGCGCTAGGCCTACCCATGCAAGTGAGGTATCATTTTTATCGGGAGACTTGGGGGAACGCTGGGTGGAAGGAAATTTGTAGCTCCTCTCAGATTCCAGAACTTTCTGCCACAGAAATGTGAGGGACATGTGTTTTTTTAGCCAAATTTTGAGGTTTGCAAAGGATTCTGGGTAACAGAACCTGGTCCGAGCCCCGCAAGTCACCCCTCCTTGGATTCCCCTAGGTCTCTAGTTTTCAGAAATGCACAGGTTTGGTAGGTTTTCCTAGGTGGCGGCTGAGCTAGAGGCCAAAATCTACAGGTAGGCACTTCGCAAAACACACCTCTGTTTTTTTCCAAAATTTAGGATGTGTCCACGTTGCGCTTTGGGGTGTTTCCTGTCGCCGGCGCTAGGCCTACCCACGCAAGTGAGGTATCATTTTTATCGGGAGACTTGGGGGAACGCTGGGTGGAAGGAAATTTGTAGCTCCTCTCAGATTCCAGAACTTTCTGCCACAGAAATGTGAGGAACATGTGTTTTTTTAGCCAAATTTTGAGGTTTGCAAAGGATTCTGGGTAACAGAACCTGGTCCGATCCCCGCAAGTCACCCCTCCTTGGATTCCCCTAGGTCTCTAGTTTTCAGAAATGCACAGGTTTGGTAGGTTTCCCTAGGTGCCGGCTGAGCTAGAGGCCAAAATCTACAGGTAGGCACTTCGCAAAAAACACCTCTGTTTTTTTCCAAAATGTAGGATGTGTCCACGTTGCGCTTTGGGGTGTTTCCTGTCACCGGCGCTAGGCCTACCCACGCAAGTGAGGTATCATTTTTATCGGGAGACTTGGGGGAACGCTGGGTGGAAGGAAATTTGTAGCTCCTCTCAGATTCCAGAACTTTCTGCCACAGAAATGTGAGGAACATGTGTTTTTTTAGCCAAATTTTGAGGTTTGCAAAGGATTCTGGGTAACAGAACCTGGTCCGAGCCCCGCAAGTCACCCCTCCTTGGATTCCCCTAGGTCTCTAGTTTTCAGAAATGCACAGGTTTGGTAGGTTTCCCTAGGTGCCGGCTGAGCTAGAGGCCAAAATCTACAGGTAGGCACTACGCAAAAAAAACCTCTGTTTTTTTCCAAAATTTAGGATGTGTCCACGTTGCGCTTTGGGGTGTTTCCTGTCGCCGGCGCTAGGCCTACCCACGCAAGTGAGGTATCATTTTTATCGGGAGACTTGGGGGAACGCTGGGTGGAAGGAAATTTGTAGCTCCTCTCAGATTCCAGAACTTTCTGCCACAGAAATGTGAGGGACATGTGTTTTTTTAGCCAAATTTTGAGGTTTGCAAAGGATTCTGGGTAACAGAACCTGGTCCGAGCCCCGCAAGTCACCCCTCCTTGGATTCCCCTAGGTCTCTAGTTTTCAGAAATGCACAGGTTTGGTAGGTTTCCCTAGGTGCCGGCTGAGCTAGAGGCCAAAATCTACAGGTAGGCACTTCGCAAAAAACACCTCTGTTTTTTTCCAAAATGTAGGATGTGTCCACGTTGCGCTTTGGGGTGTTTCCTGTCGCCGGCGCTAGGACTACCCACGCAAGTGAGGTATCATTTTTATCGGGAGACTTGTGGGAACGCTGGGTGGGAGGAAATTTGTAGCTCCTCTCAGATTCCAGAACTTTCTGCCACAGAAATGTGAGGAACATGTGTTTTTTTTAGCCAAATTTTGAGGTTTGCAAAGGATTCTGGGTAACAGAACCTGGTCCGAGCCCCGCAAGTCACCCCTCCTTGGATTCCCCTAGGTCTCTAGTTTTCAGAAATGCACAGGTTTGGTAGGTTTCCCTAGGTTCCGGCTGAGCTAGAGGCCAAAATCTACAGGTAGGCACTTCGCAAAAAACACCTCTGTTTTTTTCCAAAATTTAGGATGTGTCCACGTTGCGCTTTGGGGTGTTTCCTGTCGCCGGCGCTAGGCCTACCCACGCAAGTGAGGTATCATTTTTATCGGGAGACTTGGGGGAACGCTGGGTGGAAGGAAATTTGTAGCTCCTCTCAGATTCCAGAACTTTCTGCCACAGAAATGTGAGGAACATGTGTTTTTTTAGCCAAATTTTGAGGTTTGCAAAGGATTCTGGGTAACAGAACCTGGTCCGAGCCCCGCAAGTCACCCCTCCTTGGATTCCCCTAGGTCTCTAGTTTTCAGAAATGCACAGGTTTGGTAGTTTTCCCTAGGTGCCGGCTGAGCTAGAGGCCAAAATCTACAGGTAGGC
Organism: Pleurodeles waltl; assembly: GCF_031143425.1. Taxonomy (NCBI): domain Eukaryota; kingdom Metazoa; phylum Chordata; class Amphibia; order Caudata; family Salamandridae; genus Pleurodeles; species Pleurodeles waltl. Next base: position 9,568 of record NW_027150348.1, read on the forward strand.
ACTTCGCAAAAAACACCTCTGTTTTTTTCCAAAATGTAGGATGTGTCCACGTTGCGCTTTGGGGTGTTTCCTGTCGCCGGCGCTAGGCCTACCCACGCAAGTGAGGTATCATTTTTATCGGGAGACTTGGGGGAACGCTGGGTGGAAGGAAATTTGTAGCTCCTCTCAGATTCCAGAACTTTCTGCCACAGAAATGTGAGGAACATGTGTTTTTTTAGCCAAATTTTGAGGTTTGCAAAGGATTCTGGGTAACAGAACCTGGTCCGAGCCCCGCAAGTCACCCCTCCTTGGATTCCCCTAGGTCTCTAGTTTTCAGAAATGCACAGGTTTGGTAGGTTTCCCTAGGTGCCGGCTGAGCTAGAGGCCAAAATCTACAGGTAGGCACTTCGCAAAAAACACCTCTGTTTTTTTCCAAAATTTAGGATGTGTCCACGTTGCGCTTTGGGGTGTCTCCTGTCGCCGGCGCTAGGCCTACCCAAGCAAGTGAGGTATCATTTTTATCGGGAGACTTGGGGGAACGCTGGGTGGAAGGAAATTTGTAGCTCCTCTCAGATTCCAGAACTTTCTGCCACAGAAATGTGAGGAACATGTGTTTTTTTAGCCAAATCTTGAGGTTTGCAAAGGATTCTGGGTAACAGAACCTGGTCCGAGCCCCGCAAGTCACCCCTCCTTGGATTCCCCTAGGTCTCTAGTTTTCAGAAATGCACAAGTTTGGTAGGTTTCCCTAGGTGGCGGCTGAGCTAGAGGCCAAAATCTACAGGTAGGCACTTCGCAAAAAACACCTCTGTTTTTTTCCAAAATGTAGGATGTGTCCACGTTGCGCTTTGGGGTGTTTCCTGTCGCCGGCGCTAGGCCTACCCACGCAAGTGAGGTATCATTTTTATCGGGAGACTTGGGGGAACGCTGGGTGGAAGGAAATTTGTAGCTCCTCTCAGATTCCAGAACTTTCTGCCACAGAAATATGAGGAACATGTGTTTTTTTAGCCAAATCTTGAGGTTTGCAAAGGATTCTGGGTAACAGAAAATGGTCCGAGCCCCGCAAGTCACCCCTCCTTGGATTCCCCTAGGTCTCTAGTTTTCAGAAATGCACAGGTTCGGTAGGTTTCCCTAGGTGGCGGCTGAGCTAGAGGCCAAAATCTACAGGTAGGCACTTCGCAAAAAACACCTCTGTTTTTTTCCAAAATTTAGGATGTGTCCACGTTGCGCTTTGGGGTGTTACCTGTCGCCGGCGCTAGGCCTACCCACGCAAGTGAGGTATCATTTTTATCGGGAGACTTGGGGGAACGCTGGGTGGAAGGAAATTGGTAGCTCCTCTCAGATTCCAGAACTTTCTGCCACAGAAATGTGAGGAACATGTGTTTTTTTAGCCAAATTTTGAGGTTTGCAAAGGATTCTGGGTAACAGAACCTGGTCCGAGCCCCGCAAGTCACCCCTCCTTGGATTCCCCTAGGTCTCTAGTTTTCAGAAATGCACAGGTTTGGTAGGTTTCCCTAGGTGGCGGCTGAGCTAGAGGCCAAAATCTACAGGTAGGCACTTCGCAAAAAACACCTCTGTTTTTTTCCAAAATTTAGGATGTGTCCACGTTGCGCTTTGGGGTGCTTCCTGTCGCCGGCGCTAGGCCTACCCACGCAAGTGAGGTATCATTTTTATCGGGAGACTTGGGGGAACGCTGGGTGGAAGGAAATTTGTAGCTCCTCTCAGATTCCAGAACTTTCTGCCACAGAAATGTGAGGAACATGTGTTTTTTTAGCCAAATTTTGAGGTTTGCAAAGGATTCTGGGTAACAGAACCTGGTCCGAGCCCCGCAAGTCACCCCTCCTTGGATTCCCCTAGGTCTCTAGTTTTCAGAAATGCACAGGTTTGGTAGGTTTCCCTAGGTGCCGGCTGAGCTAGAGGCCAAAATCTACAGGTAGGCACTTCGCAAAAAACACCTGTTTTTTTCCAAAATTTAGGATGTGTCCACGTTGCGCTTTGGGGTGTTTCCTGTCGCCGGCGCTAGGCCTACCCATGCAAGTGAGGTATCATTTTTATCGGGAGACTTGGGGGAACGCTGGGTGGAAGGAAATTTGTAGCTCCTCTCAGATTCCAGAACTTTCTGCCACAGAAATGTGAGGAACATGTGTTTTTTTAGCCAAATTTTGAGGTTTTCAAAGGATTCTGGGTAACAGAACCTGGTCCGAGCCCCGCAAGTCACCCCTCCTTGGATTCCCCTAGGTCTCTAGTTTTCAGAAATGCACAGGTTTGGTAGGTTTCCCTAGGTGCCGGCTGAGCTAGAGGCCAAAATCTACAGGTAGGCACTTCGCAAAAAACACCTCTGTTTTTTTCCAAAATTTAGGATGTGTCCACGTTGCGCTTTGGGGTGTTTCCTGTCGCCGGCGCTAGGCCTACCCATGCAAGTGAGGTATCATTTTTATCGGGAGACTTGGGGGAACGCTGGGTGGAAGGAAATTTGTAGCTCCTCTCAGATTCCAGAACTTTCTGCCACAGAAATGTGAGGGACATGTGTTTTTTTAGCCAAATTTTGAGGTTTGCAAAGGATTCTGGGTAACAGAACCTGGTCCGAGCCCCGCAAGTCACCCCTCCTTGGATTCCCCTAGGTCTCTAGTTTTCAGAAATGCACAGGTTTGGTAGGTTTCCCTAGGTGGCGGCTGAGCTAGAGGCCAAAATCTACAGGTAGGCACTTCGCAAAAAACACCTCTGTTTTTTTCCAAAATTTAGGATGTGTCCACGTTGCGCTTTGGGGTGTTTCCTGTCGCCGGCGCTAGGCCTACCCACGCAAGTGAGGTATCATTTTTATCGGGAGACTTGGGGGAACGCTGGGTGGAAGGAAATTTGTAGCTCCTCTCAGATTCCAGAACTTTCTGCCACAGAAATGTGAGGAACATGTGTTTTTTTAGCCAAATTTTGAGGTTTGCAAAGGATTCTGGGTAACAGAACCTGGTCCGAGCCCCGCAAGTCACCCCTCCTTGGATTCCCCTAGGTCTCTAGTTTTCAGAAATGCACAGGTTTGGTAGGTTTCCCTAGGTGCCGGCTGACCTAGAGGCCAAAATCTACAGGTAGGCACTTCGCAAAAAACACCTCTGTTTTTGTCCAAAATGTAGGATGTGTCCACGTTGCGCTTTGGGGTGTTTCCTGTCGCCGGCGCTAGGCCTACCCACGCAAGTGAGGTATCATTTTTATCGGGAGACTTGGGGGAACGCTGGGTGGAAGGAAATTTGTAGCTCCTCTCAGATTCCAGAACTTTCTGCCACAGAAATGTGAGGAACATGTGTTTTTTTAGCCAAATTTTGAGGTTTGCAAAGGATTCTGGGTAACAGAACCTGGTCCGAGCCCCGCAAGTCACCCCTCCTTGGATTCCCCTAGGTCTCTAGTTTTCAGAAATGCACAGGTTTGGTAGGTTTCCCTAGGTGGCGGCTGAGCTAGAGGCCAAAATCTACAGGTAGGCACTTCGCAAAAAACACCTCTGTTTTTTTCCAAAATTTAGGATGTGTCCACGTTGCGCTTTGGGGTGTTTCCTGTCGCCGGCGCTAGGCCTACCCACGCAAGTGAGGTATCATTTTTATCGGGAGACTTGGGGGAACGCTGGGTGGAAGGAAATTTGTAGCTCCTCTCAGATTCCAGAACTTTCTGCCACAGAAATGTGAGGAACATGTGTTTTTTTAGCCAAATTTTGAGGTTTGCAAAGGATTCTGGGTAACAGAACCTGGTCCGAGCCCCGCAAGTCACCCCTCCTTGGATTCCCCTAGGTCTCTAGTTTTCAGAAATGCACAGGTTTGGTAGGTTTCCCTAGGTGCCGGCTGAGCTAGAGGCCAAAATCTACAGGTAGGCACTTCGCAAAAAACACCTCTGTTTTTTTCCAAAATTTAGGATGTGTCCACGTTGCGCTTTGGGGTGTTTCCTGTCGCCGGCGCTAGGCCTACCCACGCAAGTGAGGTATCATTTTTATCGGGAGACTTGGGGGAACGCTGGGTGGAAGGAAATTTGTAGCTCCTCTCAGATTCCAGAACTTTCTGCCACAGAAATGTGAGGAACATGTGTTTTTTTAGCCAAATTTTGAGGTTTGCAAAGGATTCTGGGTAACAGAACCTGGTCCGAGCCCCGCAAGTCACCCCTCCTTGGATTCCCCTAGGTCTCTAGTTTTCAGAAATGCACAGGTTTGGTAGGTTTCCCTAGGTGCCGGCTGAGCTAGAGGCCAAAATCTACAGGTAGGCACTTCGCAAAAAACACCTCTGTTTTTTTCCAAAATGTAGGATGTGTCCACGTTGCGCTTTGGGGTGTTTCCTGTCACCGGCGCTAGGCCTACCCACGCAAGTGAGGTATCATTTTTATCGGGAGACTTGGGGGAACGCTGGGTGGAAGGAAATTTGTAGCTCCTCTCAGATTCCAGAACTTTCTGCCACAGAAATGTGAGGAACATGTGTTTTTTTAGCCAAATTTTGAGGTTTGCAAAGGATTCTGGGTAACAGAACCTGGTCCGAGCCCCGCAAGTCACCCCTCCTTGGATTCCCCTAGGTCTCTAGTTTTCAGAAATGCACAGGTTTGGTAGGTTTCCCTAGGTGCCGGCTGAGCTAGAGGCCAAAATCTACAGGTAGGCACTTCGCAAAAAACACCTCTGTTTTTTTCCAAAATTTAGGATGTGTCCACGTTGCGCTTTGGGGTGTTTCCTGTCGCCGGCGCTAGGCCTACCCATGCAAGTGAGGTATCATTTTTATCGGGAGACTTGGGGGAACGCTGGGTGGAAGGAAATTTGTAGCTCCTCTCAGATTCCAGAACTTTCTGCCACAGAAATGTGAGGGACATGTGTTTTTTTAGCCAAATTTTGAGGTTTGCAAAGGATTCTGGGTAACAGAACCTGGTCCGAGCCCCGCAAGTCACCCCTCCTTGGATTCCCCTAGGTCTCTAGTTTTCAGAAATGCACAGGTTTGGTAGGTTTCCCTAGGTGCCGGCTGAGCTAGAGGCCAAAATCTACAGGTAGGCACTTCGCAAAAAACACCTCTGTTTTTTTCCAAAATGTAGGATGTGTCCACGTTGCGCTTTGGGGTGTTTCCTGTCGCCGGCGCTAGGACTACCCACGCAAGTGAGGTATCATTTTTATCGGGAGACTTGTGGGAACGCTGGGTGGAAGGAAATTTGTAGCTCCTCTCAGATTCCAGAACTTTCTGCCACAGAAATGTGAGGAACATGTGTTTTTTTTAGCCAAATTTTGAGGTTTGCAAAGGATTCTGGGTAACAGAACCTGGTCCGAGCCCCGCAAGTCACCCCTCCTTGGATTCCCCTAGGTCTCTAGTTTTCAGAAATGCACAGGTTTGGTAGGTTTCCCTAGGTTCCGGCTGAGCTAGAGGCCAAAATCTACAGGTAGGCACTTCGCAAAAAAATCCTCTGTTTTTTTCCAAAATTTAGGATGTGTCCACGTTGCGCTTTGGGGTGTTTCCTGTCGCCGGCGCTAGGCCTACCCACGCAAGTGAGGTATCATTTTTATCGGGAGACTTGGGGGAACGCTGGGTGGAAGGAAATTTGTAGCTCCTCTTAGATTCCAGAACTTTCTGCCACAGAAATGTGAGGGACATGTGTTTTTTTAGCCAAATTTTGAGGTTTGCAAAGGATTCTGGGTAACAGAACCTGGTCCGAGCCCCGCAAGTCACCCCTCCTTGGATTCCCCTAGGTCTCTAGTTTTCAGAAATGCACAGGTTTGGTGGGTTTCCCTAGGTGCCGGCTGAGCTAGAGGCCAAAATCTACAGGTAGGCACTTCGCAAAAAACACCTCTGTTTTTTTCCAAAATGTAGGATGTGTCCACGTTGCGCTTTGGGGTGTTTCCTGTCGCCGGCGCTAGGACTACCCACGCAAGTGAGGTATCATTTTTATCGGGAGACTTGTGGGAACGCTGGGTGGAAGGAAATTTGTAGCTCCTCTCAGATTCCAGAACTTTCTGCCACAGAAATGTGAGGAACATGTGTTTTTTTTAGCCAAATTTTGAGGTTTGCAAAGGATTCTGGGTAACAGAACCTGGTCCGAGCCCCGCAAGTCACCCCTCCTTGGATTCCCCTAGGTCTCTAGTTTTCAGAAATGCACAGGTTTGGTAGGTTTCCCTAGGTTCCGGCTGAGCTAGAGGCCAAAATCTACAGGTAGGCACTTCGCAAAAAACACCTCTGTTTTTTTCCAAAATTTAGGATGTGTCCACGTTGCGCTTTGGGGTGTTTCCTGTCGCCGGCGCTAGGCCTACCCACGCAAGTGAGGTATCATTTTTATCGGGAGACTTGGGGGAACGCTGGGTGGAAGGAAATTTGTAGCTCCTCTCAGATTCCAGAACTTTCTGCCACAGAAATGTGAGGAACATGTGTTTTTTTAGCCAAATTTTGAGGTTTGCAAAGGATTCTGGGTAACAGAACCTGGTCCGAGCCCCGCAAGTCACCCCTCCTTGGATTCCCCTAGGTCTCTAGTTTTCAGAAATGCACAGGTTTGGTAGGTTTCCCTAGGTGCCGGCTGAGCTAGAGGCCAAAATCTACAGGTAGGCACTTCGCAAAAAACACCTCTGTTTTTTTCCAAAATGTAGGATGTGTCCACGTTGCGCTTTGGGGTGTTTCCTGTCGCCGGCGCTAGGCCTACCCACGCAAGTGAGGTATCATTTTTATCGGGAGACTTGGGGGAACGCTGGGTGGAAGGAAATTTGTAGCTCCTCTCAGATTCCAGAACTTTCTGCCACAGAAATGTGAGGGACATGTGTTTTTTTAGCCAAATTTTGAGGTTTGCAAAGGATTCTGGGTAACAGAACCTGGTCCGAGCCCCGCAAGTCACCCCTCCTTGGATTCCCCTAGGTCTCTAGTTTTCAGAAATGCACAGGTTTGGTAGGTTTCCCTAGGTGCCGGCTGAGCTAGAGGCCAAAATCTACAGGTAGGCACTTTGCAAAAAACACCTCTGTTTTTTTCCAAAATGTAGGATGTGTCCACGTTGCGCTTTGGGGTGTTTCCTGTCGCCGGCGCTAGGCCTACCCACGCAAGTGAGGTATCATTTTTATCGGGAGACTTGGGGGAACGCTGGGTGGAAGGAAATTTGTAGCTCCTCTCAGATTCCAGAACTTTCTGCCACAGAAATGTGAGGAACATGTGTTTTTTTTAGCCAAATTTTGAGGTTTGCAAAGGATTCTGGGTAACAGAACCTGGTCCGAGCCCCGCAAGTCACCCCTCCTTGGATTCCCCTAGGTCTCTAGTTTTCAGAAATGCACAGGTTTGGTAGGTTTCCCTAGGTTCCGACTGAGCTAGAGGCCATAATCTACAGGTAGGCACTTCGCAAAAAACACCTCTGTTTTTTTCCAAAATTTAGGATGTGTCCACGTTGCGCTTTGGGGTGTTTCCTGTCGCCGGCGCTAGGCCTACCCACGCAAGTGAGGTATCATTTTTATCGGGAGACTTGGGGGAACGCTGGGTGGAAGGAAATTTGTAGCTCCTCTCAGATTCCAGAACTTTCTGCCACAGAAATGTGAGGAACATGTGTTTTTTTAGCCAAATTTTGAGGTTTGCAAAGGATTCTGGGTAACAGAACCTGGTCCGAGCCCCGCAAGTCACCCCTCCTTGGATTCCCCTAGGTCTCTAGTTTTCAGAAATGCACAGGTTTGGTAGTTTTCCCTAGGTGCCGGCTGAGCTAGAGGCCAAAATCTACAGGTAGGCACTTCGCAAAAAACACCTCTGTTTTTTTCCAAAATTTAGGATGTGTCCACGTTGCGCTTTGGGGTGTTTCCTGTCGCCGGCGCTAGGCCTACCCACGCAAGTGAGGTATCATTTTTATCGGGAGACTTGGGGGAACGCTGGGTGGAAGGAAATTTGTAGCTCCTCTCAGATTCCAGAACTTTCTGCCACAGAAATGTGAGGAACATGTGTTTTTTTAGCCAAATTTTGAGGTTTGCAAAGGATTCTGGGTAACAGAACCTGGTCCGAGCCCCGCAAGTCACCCCTCCTTGGATTCCCCTAGGTCTCTAGTTTTCAGAAATGCACAGGTTTGGTAGGTTTCCCTAGGTGCCGGCTGAGCTAGAGGCCAAAATCTACAGGTAGGCACTTCGCAAAAAACACCTCTGTTTTTTTCCAAAATTTAGGATGTGTCCACGTTGCGCTTTGGGGTGTTTCCTGTCGCCGGCGCTAGGCCTACCCACGCAAGTGAGGTATCATTTTTATCGGGAGACTTGGGGGAACGCTGGGTGGAAGGAAATTTGTAGCTCCTCTCAGATTCCAGAACTTTCTGCCACAGAAATGTGAGGGACATGTGTTTTTTTAGCCAAATTTTGAGGTTTGCAAAGGATTCTGGGTAACAGAACCTGGTCCGAGCCCCGCAAGTCACCCCTCCTTGGATTCCCCTAGGTCTCTAGTTTTCAGAAATGCACAGGTTTGGTAGGTTTCCCTAGGTGCCGGCTGAGCTAGAGGCCAAAATCTACAGGTAGGCACTTCGCAAAAAACACCTCTGTTTTTTTCCAAAATGTAGGATGTGTCCACGTTGCGCTTTGGGGTGTTTCCTGTCGCCGGCGCTAGGCCTACCCACGCAAATGAGGTATCATTTTTATCGGGAGACTTGGGGGAACGCTGGGTGGAAGGAAATTTGTAGCTCCTCTCAGATTCCAGAACTTTCTGCCACAGAAATGTGAGGAACATGTGTTTTTTTAGCCAAATTTTGAGGTTTGCAAAGGATTCTGGGTAACAGAACCTGGTCCGAGCCCCGCAAGTCACCCCTCCTTGGATTCCCCTAGGTCTCTAGTTTTCAGAAATGCACAGGTTTGGTAGGTTTCCCTAGGTTCCGGCTGAGCTAGAGGCCAAAATCTACAGGTAGGCACTTCGCAAAAAACACCTCTGTTTTTTTTCCAAAATTTAGGATGTGTCCACGTTGCGCTTTGGGGTGTTTCCTGTCGCCGGCGCTAGGCCTACCCACGCAAGTGAGGTATCATTTTTATCGGGAGACTTGGGGGAACGCTGGGTGGAAGGAAATTTGTAGCTCCTCTCAGATTCCAGAACTTTCTGCCACAGAAATGTGAGGAACATGTGTTTTTTTAGCCAAATTTTGAGGTTTGCAAAGGATTCTGGGTAACAGAACCTGGTCCGAGCCCCGCAAGTCACCCCTCCTTGGATTCCCCTAGGTCTCTAGTTTTCAGAAATGCACAGGTTTGGTAGTTTTCCCTAGGTGCCGGCTGAGCTAGAGGCCAAAATCTACAGGTAGGCACTTCGCAAAAAACACCTCTGTTTTTTTCCAAAATGTAGGATGTGTCCACGTTGCGCTTTGGGGTGTTTCCTGTCGCCGGCGCTAGGCCTACCCACGCAAGTGAGGTATCATTTTTATCGGGAGACTTGGGGGAACGCTGGGTGGAAGGAAATTTGTAGCTCCTCTCAGATTCCAGAACTTTCTGCCACAGAAATGTGAGGAACATGTGTTTTTTTAGCCAAATTTTGAGGTTTGCAAAGGATTCTGGGTAACAGAACCTGGTCCGAGCCCCGCAAGTCACCCCTCCTTGGATTCCCCTAGGTCTCTAGTTTTCAGAAATGCACAGGTTTGGTAGGTTTCCCTAGGTGCCGGCTGAGCTAGAGGCCAAAATCTACAGGTAGGCACTTCGCAAAAAACACCTCTGTTTTTTTCCAAAATTTAGGATGTGTCCACGTTGCGCTTTGGGGTGTCTCCTGTCGCCGGCGCTAGGCCTACCCACGCAAGTGAGGTATCATTTTTATCGGGAGACTTGGGGGAACGCTGGGTGGAAGGAAATTTGTAGCTCCTCTCAGATTCCAGAACTTTCTGCCACAGAAATGTGAGGAACATGTGTTTTTTTAGCCAAATCTTGAGGTTTGCAAAGGATTCTGGGTAACAGAACCTGGTCCGAGCCCCGCAAGTCACCCCTCCTTGGATTCCCCTAGGTCTCTAGTTTTCAGAAATGCACAGGTTTGGTAGGTTTCCCTAGGTGCCGGCTGAGCTAGAGGCCAAAATCTACAGGTAGGCACTTCGCAAAAAACACCTGTTTTTTTCCAAAATTTAGGATGTGTCCACGTTGCGCTTTGGGGTGTTTCCTGTCGCCGGCGCTAGGCCTACCCATGCAAGTGAGGTATCATTTTTATCGGGAGACTTGGGGGAACGCTGGGTGGAAGGAAATTTGTAGCTCCTCTCAGATTCCAGAACTTTCTGCCACAGAAATGTGAGGAACATGTGTTTTTTTAGCCAAATTTTGAGGTTTTCAAAGGATTCTGGGTAACAGAACCTGGTCCGAGCCCCGCAAGTCACCCCTCCTTGGATTCCCCTAGGTCTCTAGTTTTCAGAAATGCACAGGTTTGGTAGGTTTCCTTAGGTGCCGGCTGAGCTAGAGGCCAAAATCTACAGGTAGGCACTTCGCAAAAAACACCTCTGTTTTTTTCCAAAATTTAGGATGTGTCCACGTTGCGCTTTGGGGTGTTTCCTGTCGCCGGCGCTAGGCCTACCCATGCAAGTGAGGTATCATTTTTATCGGGAGACTTGGGGGAACGCTGGGTGGAAGGAAATTTGTAGCTCCTCTCAGATTCCAGAACTTTCTGCCACAGAAATGTGAGGAACATGTGTTTTTTTAGCCAAATTTTGAGGTTTGCAAAGGATTCTGGGTAACAGAACCTGGTCCGAGCCCCGCAAGTCACCCCTCCTTGGATTCCCCTAGGTCTCTAGTTTTCAGAAATGCACAGGTTTGGTAGGTTTCCCTAGGTGCCGGCTGAGCTAGAGGCCAAAATCTACAGGTAGGCACTTCGCAAAAAACACCTCTGTTTTTTTCCAAAATGTAGGATGTGTCCACGTTGCGCTTTGGGGTGTTTCCTGTCACCGGCGCTAGGCCTACCCACGCAAGTGAGGTATCATTTTTATCGGGAGACTTGGGGGAACGCTGGGTGGAAGGAAATTTGTAGCTCCTCTCAGATTCCAGAACTTTCTGCCACAGAAATGTGAGGAACATGTGTTTTTTAAGCCAAATTTTGAGGTTTGCAAAGGATTCTGGGTAACAGAACCTGGTCCGAGCCCCGCAAGTCACCCCTCCTTGGATTCCCCTAGGTCTCTAGTTTTCAGAAATGCACAGGTTTGGTAGGTTTCCCTAGGTGCCGGCTGAGCTAGAGGCCAAAATCTACAGGTAGGCACTTCGCAAAAAACACCTCTGTTTTTTTCCAAAATTTAGGATGTGTCCACGTTGCGCTTTGGGGTGTTTCCTGTCGCCGGCGCTAGGCCTACCCACGCAAGTGAGGTATCATTTTTATCGGGAGACTTGGGGGAACGCTGGGTGGAAGGAAATTTGTAGCTCCTCTCAGATTCCAGAACTTTCTGCCACAGAAATGTGAGGGACATGTGTTTTTTTAGCCAAATTTTGAGGTTTGCAAAGGATTCTGGGTAACAGAACCTGGTCCGAGCCCCGCAAGTCACCCCTCCTTGGATTCCCCTAGGTCTTTAGTTTTCAGAAATGCACAGGTTTGGTAGGTTTCCCTAGGTGCCGGCTGAGCTAGAGGCCAAAATCTACAGGTAGGCACTTCGCAAAAAACACCTCTGTTTTTTTCCAAAATGTAGGATGTGTCCACGTTGCGCTTTGGGGTGTTTCCTGTCGCCGGCGCTAGGACTACCCACGCAAGTGAGGTATCATTTTTATCGGGAGACTTGTGGGAACGCTGGGTGGAAGGAAATTTGTAGCTCCTCTCAGATTCCAGAACTTTCTGCCACAGAAATGTGAGGAACATGTGTTTTTTTTAGCCAAATTTTGAGGTTTGCAAAGGATTCTGGGTAACAGAACCTGGTCCGAGCCCCGCAAGTCACCCCTCCTTGGATTCCCCTAGGTCTCTAGTTTTCAGAAATGCACAGGTTTGGTAGGTTTCCCTAGGTTCCGGCTGAGCTAGAGGCCAAAATCTACAGGTAGGCACTTCGCAAAAAACACCTCTGTTTTTTTCCAAAATTTAGGATGTGTCCACGTTGCGCTTTGGGGGGTTTCCTGTCGCCGGCGCTAGGCCTACCCACGCAAGTGAGGTATCATTTTTATCGGGAGACTTGGGGGAACGCTGGGTGGAAGGAAATTTGTAGCTCCTCTCAGATTCCAGAACTTTCTGCCACAGAAATGTGAGGAACATGTGTTTTTTTAGCCAAATTTTGAGGTTTGCAAAGGATTCTGGGTAACAGAACCTGGTCCGAGCCCCGCAAGTCACCCCTCCTTGGATTCCCCTAGGTCTCTAGTGTTCAGAAATGCACAGGTTTGGTAGTTTTCCCTAGGTGCCGGCTGAGCTAGAGGCCAAAATCTACAGGTAGGCACTTCGCAAAAAACACCTCTGTTTTTTTCCAAAATGTAGGATGTGTCCACGTTGCGCTTTGGGGTGTTTCCTGTCGCCGGCGCTAGGCCTACCCACGCAAGTGAGGTATCATTTTTATCGGGAGACTTGGGGGAACGCTGGGTGGAAGGAAATTTGTAGCTCCTCTCAGATTCCAGAACTTTCTGCCACAGAAATGTGAGGAACATGTGTTTTTTTAGCCAAATTTTGAGGTTTGCAAAGGATTCTGGGTAACAGAACCTGGTCCGAGCCCCGCAAGTCACCCCTCCTTGGATTCCCCTAGGTCTCTAGTTTTCAGAAATGCACAGGTTTGGTAGGTTTCCCTAGGTGCCGGCTGAGCTAGAGGTCAAAATCTACAGGTAGGCACTTCGCAAAAAACACCTCTGTTTTTTTCCAAAATTTAGGATGTGTCCACGTTGCGCTTTGGGGTGTCTCCTGTCGCCGGCGCTAGGCCTACCCACGCAAGTGAGGTATCATTTTTATCGGGAGACTTGGGGGAACGCTGGGTGGAAGGAAATTTGTAGCTCCTCTCAGATTCCAGAACTTTCTGCCACAGAAATGTGAGGAACATGTGTTTTTTTAGCCAAATCTTGAGGTTTGCAAAGGATTCTGGGTAACAGAACCTGGTCCGAGCCCCGCAAGTCACCCCTCCTTGGATTCCCCTAGGTCTCTAGTTTTCAGAAATGCACAAGTTTGGTAGGTTTCCCTAGGTGGCGGCTGAGCTAGAGGCCAAAATCTACAGGTAGGCACTTCGCAAAAAACACCTCTGTTTTTTTCCAAAATGTAGGATGTGTCCACGTTGCGCTTTGGGGTGTTTCCTGTCGCCGGCGCTAGGCCTACCCACGCAAGTGAGGTATCATTTTTATCGGGAGACTTGGGGGAACGCTGGGTGGAAGGAAATTTGTAGCTCCTCTCAGATTCCAGAACTTTCTGCCACAGAAATATGAGGAACATGTGTTTTTTTAGCCAAATCTTGAGGTTTGCAAAGGATTCTGGGTAACAGAAAATGGTCCGAGCCCCGCAAGTCACCCCTCCTTGGATTCCCCTAGGTCTCTAGTTTTCAGAAATGCACAGGTTCGGTAGGTTTCCCTAGGTGGCGGCTGAGCTAGAGGCCAAAATCTACAGGTAGGCACTTCGCAAAAAACACCTCTGTTTTTTTCCAAAATTTAGGATGTGTCCACGTTGCGCTTTGGGGTGTTACCTGTCGCCGGCGCTAGGCCTACCCACGCAAGTGAGGTATCATTTTTATCGGGAGACTTGGGGGAACGCTGGGTGGAAGGAAATTTGTAGCTCCTCTCAGATTCCAGAACTTTCTGCCACAGAAATGTGAGGAACATGTGTTTTTTTTAGCCAAATTTTGAGGTTTGCAAAGGATTCTGGGTAACAGAACCTGGTCCGAGCCCCGCAAGTCACCCCTCCTTGGATTCCCCTAGGTCTCTAGTTTTTAGAAATGCACAGGTTTGGTAGGTTTCCCTAGGTTCCGGCTGAGCTAGAGGCCAAAATCTACAGGTAGGCACTTCGCAAAAAACACCTCTGTTTTTTTCCAAAATTTAGGATGTGTCCACGTTGCGCTTTGGGGGGTTTCCTGTCGCCGGCGCTAGGCCTACCCACGCAAGTGAGGTATCATTTTTATCGGGAGACTTGGGGGAACGCTGGGTGGAAGGAAATTTGTAGCTCCTCTCAGATTCCAGAACTTTCTGCCACAGAAATGTGAGGAACATGTGTTTTTTTAGCCAAATTTTGAGGTTTGCAAAGGATTCTGGGTAACAGAACCTGGTCCGAGCTCCGCAAGTCACCCCTCCTTGGATTCCCCTAGGTCTCTAGTGTTCAGAAATGCACAGGTTTGGTAGTTTTCCCTAGGTGCCGGCTGAGCTAGAGGCCAAAATCTACAGGTAGGCACTTCGCAAAAAACACCTCTGTTTTTTTCCAAAATGTAGGATGTGTCCACGTTGCGCTTTGGGGTGTTTCCTGTCGCCGGCGCTAGGCCTACCCACGCAAGTGAGGTATCATTTTTATCGGGAGACTTGGGGGAACGCTGGGTGGAAGGAAATTTGTAGCTCCTCTCAGATTCCAGAACTTTCTGCCACAGAAATGTGAGGAACATGTGTTTTTTTAGCCAAATTTTGAGGTTTGCAAAGGATTCTGGGTAACAGAACCTGGTCCGAGCCCCGCAAGTCACCCCTCCTTGGATTCCCCTAGGTCTCTAGTTTTCAGAAATGCACAGGTTTGGTAGGTTTCCCTAGGTGCCGGCTGAGCTAGAGGTCAAAATCTACAGGTAGGCACTTCGCAAAAAACACCTCTGTTTTTTTCCAAAATTTAGGATGTGTCCACGTTGCGCTTTGGGGTGTCTCCTGTCGCCGGCGCTAGGCCTACCCACGCAAGTGAGGTATCATTTTTATCGGGAGACTTGGGGGAACGCTGGGTGGAAGGAAATTTGTAGCTCCTCTCAGATTCCAGAACTTTCTGCCACAGAAATGTGAGGAACATGTGTTTTTTTAGCCAAATCTTGAGGTTTGCAAAGGATTCTGGGTAACAGAACCTGGTCCGAGCCCCGCAAGTCACCCCTCCTTGGATTCCCCTAGGTCTCTAGTTTTCAGAAATGCACAAGTTTGGTAGGTTTCCCTAGGTGGCGGCTGAGCTAGAGGCCAAAATCTACAGGTAGGCACTTCGCAAAAAACACCTCTGTTTTTTTCCAAAATGTAGGATGTGTCCACGTTGCGCTTTGGGGTGTTTCCTGTCGCCGGCGCTAGGCCTACCCACGCAAGTGAGGTATCATTTTTATAGGGAGACTTGGGGGAACGCTGGGTGGAAGGAAATTTGTAGCTCCTCTCAGATTCCAGAACTTTCTGCCACAGAAATATGAGGAACATGTGTTTTTTTAGCCAAATCTTGAGGTTTGCAAAGGATTCTGGGTAACAGAAAATGGTCCGAGCCCCGCAAGTCACCCCTCCTTGGATTCCCCTAGGTCTCTAGTTTTCAGAAATGCACAGGTTCGGTAGGTTTCCCTAGGTGGCGGCTGAGCTAGAGCCCAAAATCTACAGGTAGGCACTTCGCAAAAAACACCTCTGTTTTTTTCCAAAATTTAGGATGTGTCCACGTTGCGCTTTGGGGTGTTACCTGTCGCCGGCGCTAGGCCTACGCACGCAAGTGAGGTATCATTTTTATCGGGAGACTTGGGGGAACGCTGGGTGGAAGGAAATTGGTAGCTCCTCTCAGATTCCAGAACTTTCTGCCACAGAAATGTGAGGAACATGTGTTTTTTTAGCCAAATTTTGAGGTTTGCAAAGGATTCTGGGTAACAGAACCTGGTCCGAGCCCCGCAAGTCACCCCTCCTTGGATTCCCCTAGGTCTCTAGTTTTCAGAAATGCACAGGTTTGGTAGGTTTCCCTAGGTGGCGGCTGAGCTAGAGGCCAAAATCTACAGGTAGGCACTTCGCAAAAAACACCTCTGTTTTTTTCCAAAATTTAGGATGTGTCCACGTTGCGCTTTGGGGTGCTTCCTGTCGCCGGCGCTAGGCCTACCCACGCAAGTGAGGTATCATTTTTATCGGGAGACTTGGGGGAACGCTGGGTGGAAGGAAATTTGTAGCTCCTCTCAGATTCCAGAACTTTCTGCCACAGAAATGTGAGGAACATGTGTTTTTTTAGCCAAATTTTGAGGTTTGCAAAGGATTCTGGGTAACAGAACCTGGTCCGAGCCCCGCAAGTCACCCCTCCTTGGATTCCCCTAGGTCTCTAGTTTTCAGAAATGCACAGGTTTGGTAGGTTTCCCTAGGTGCCGGCTGAGCTAGAGGCCAAAATCTACAGGTAGGCACTTCGCAAAAAACACCTGTTTTTTTCCAAAATTTAGGATGTGTCCACGTTGCGCTTTGGGGTGTTTCCTGTCGCCGGCGCTAGGCCTACCCATGCAAGTGAGGTATCATTTTTATCGGGAGACTTGGGGGAACGCTGGGTGGAAGGAAATTTGTAGCTCCTCTCAGATTCCAGAACTTTCTGCCACAGAAATGTGAGGAACATGTGTTTTTTTAGCCAAATTTTGAGGTTTTCAAAGGATTCTGGGTAACAGAACCTGGTCCGAGCCCCGCAAGTCACCCCTCCTTGGATTCCCCTAGGTCTCTAGTTTTCAGAAATGCACAGGTTTGGTAGGTTTCCCTAGGTGCCGGCTGAGCTAGAGGCCAAAATCTACAGGTAGGCACTTCGCAAAAAACACCTCTGTTTTTTTCCAAAATTTAGGATGTGTCCACGTTGCGCTTTGGGGTGTTTCCTGTCGCCGGCGCTAGGCCTACCCATGCAAGTGAGGTATCATTTTTATCGGGAGACTTGGGGGAACGCTGGGTGGAAGGAAATTTGTAGCTCCTCTCAGATTCCAGAACTTTCTGCCACAGAAATGTGAGGGACATGTGTTTTTTTAGCCAAATTTTGAGGTTTGCAAAGGATTCTGGGTAACAGAACCTGGTCCGAGCCCCGCAAGTCACCCCTCCTTGGATTCCCCTAGGTCTCTAGTTTTCAGAAATGCACAGGTTTGGTAGGTTTCCCTAGGTGGCGGCTGAGCTAGAGGCCAAAATCTACAGGTAGGCACTTCGCAAAAAACACCTCTGTTTTTGTCCAAAATGTAGGATGTGTCCACGTTGCGCTTTGGGGTGTTTCCTGTCGCCGGCGCTAGGCCTACCCACGCAAGTGAGGTATCATTTTTATCGGGAGACTTGGGGGAACGCTGGGTGGAAGGAAATTTGTAGCTCCTCTCAGATTCCAGAACTTTCTGCCACAGAAATGTGAGGAACATGTGTTTTTTTAGCCAAATTTTGAGGTTTGCAAAGGATTCTGGGTAACAGAACCTGGTCCGAGCCCCGCAAGTCACCCCTCCTTGGATTCCCCTAGGTCTCTAGTTTTCAGAAATGCACAGGTTTGGTAGGTTTCCCTAGGTGCCGGCTGAGCTAGAGGCCAAAATCTACAGGTAGGCACTTCGCAAAAAACACCTCTGTTTTTTTCCAAAATTTAGGATGTGTCCACGTTGCGCTTTGGGGTGTTTCCTGTCGCCGGCGCTAGGCCTACCCATGCAAGTGAGGTATCATTTTTATCGGGAGACTTGGGGGAACGCTGGGTGGAAGGAAATTTGTAGCTCCTCTCAGATTCCAGAACTTTCTGCCACAGAAATGTGAGGGACATGTGTTTTTTTAGCCAAATTTTGAGGTTTGCAAAGGATTCTGGGTAACAGAACCTGGTCCGAGCCCCGCAAGTCACCCCTCCTTGGATTCCCCTAGGTCTCTAGTTTTCAGAAATGCACAGGTTTGGTAGGTTTCCCTAGGTGGCGGCTGAGCTAGAGGCCAAAATCTACAGGTAGGCACTTCGCAAAAAACACCTCTGTTTTTTTCCAAAATTTAGGATGTGTCCACGTTGCGCTTTGGGGTGTTTCCTGTCGCCGGCGCTAGGCCTACCCACGCAAGTGAGGTATCATTTTTATCGGGAGACTTGGGGGAACGCTGGGTGGAAGGAAATTTGTAGCTCCTCTCAGATTCCAGAACTTTCTGCCACAGAAATGTGAGGAACATGTGTTTTTTTAGCCAAATTTTGAGGTTTTCAAAGGATTCTGGGTAACAGAACCTGGTCCGAGCCCCGCAAGTCACCCCTCCTTGGATTCCCCTAGGTCTCTAGTTTTCAGAAATGCACAGGTTTGGTAGGTTTCCCTAGGTGCCGGCTGAGCTAGAGGCCAAAATCTACAGGTAGGCACTTCGCAAAAAACACCTCTGTTTTTTTCCAAAATTTAGGATGTGTCCACGTTGCGCTTTGGGGTGTTTCCTGTCGCCGGCGCTAGGCCTACCCATGCAAGTGAGGTATCATTTTTATCGGGAGACTTGGGGGAACGCTGGGTGGAAGGAAATTTGTAGCTCCTCTCAGATTCCAGAACTTTCTGCCACAGAAATGTGAGGGACATGTGTTTTTTTAGCCAAATTTTGAGGTTTGCAAAGGATTCTGGGTAACAGAACCTGGTCCGAGCCCCGCAAGTCACCCCTCCTTGGATTCCCCATGGTCTCTAGTTTTCAGAAATGCACAGGTTTGGTAGGTTTCCCTAGGTGCCGGCTGAGCTAGAGGCCAAAATCTACAGGTAGGCACTTCGCAAAAAACACCTCTGTTTTTTTCCAAAATTTAGGATGTGTCCACGTTGCGCTTTGGGGTGTTTCCTGTCGCCGGCGCTAGGCCTACCCATGCAAGTGAGGTATCATTTTTATCGGGAGACTTGGGGGAACGCTGGGTGGAAGGAAATTTGTAGCTCCTCTCAGATTCCAGAACTTTCTGCCACAGAAATGTGAGGGACATGTGTTTTTTTAGCCAAATTTTGAGGTTTGCAAAGGATTCTGGGTAACAGAACCTGGTCCGAGCCCCGCAAGTCACCCCTCCTTGGATTCCCCTAGGTCTCTAGTTTTCAGAAATGCACAGGTTTGGTAGGTTTCCCTAGGTGGCGGCTGAGCTAGAGGCCAAAATCTACAGGTAGGCACTTCGCAAAAAACACCTCTGTTTTTTTCCAAAATTTAGGATGTGTCCACGTTGCGCTTTGGGGTGTTTCCTGTCGCCGGCGCTAGGCCTACCCACGCAAGTGAGGTATCATTTTTATCGGGAGACTTGGGGGAACGCTGGGTGGAAGGAAATTTGTAGCTCCTCTCAGATTCCAGAACTTTCTGCCACAGAAATGTGAGGAACATGTGTTTTTTTAGCCAAATTTTGAGGTTTGCAAAGGATTCTGGGTAACAGAACCTGGTCCGAGCCCCGCAAGTCACCCCTCCTTGGATTCCCCTAGGTCTCTAGTTTTCAGAAATGCACAGGTTTGGTAGGTTTCCCTAGGTGCCGGCTGAGCTAGAGGCCAAAATCTACAGGTAGGCACTTCGCAAAAAACACCTCTGTTTTTTTCCAAAATTTAGGATGTGTCCACGTTGCGCTTTGGGGTGTTTCCTGTCGCCGGCGCTAGGCCTACCCACGCAAGTGAGGTATAATTTTTATCGGGAGACTTGGGGGAACGCTGGGTGGAAGGAAATTTGTAGCTCCTCTCAGATTCCAGAACTTTCTGCCACAGAAATGTGAGGAACATGTGTTTTTTTAGCCAAATTTTGAGGTTTGCAAAGGATTCTGGGTAACAGAACCTGGTCCGAGCCCCGCAAGTCACCCCTCCTTGGATTCCCCTAGGTCTCTAGTTTTCAGAAATGCACAGGTTTGGTAGGTTTCCCTAGGTGCCGGCTGAGCTAGAGGCCAAAATCTACAGGTAGGCACTTCGCAAAAAACACCTCTGTTTTTTTCCAAAATTTAGGATGTGTCCACGTTGCGCTTTGGGGTGCTTCCTGTCGCCGGCGCTAGGCCTACCCACGCAAGTGAGGTATCATTTTTATCGGGAGACTTGGGGGAACGCTGGGTGGAAGGAAATTTGTAGCTCCTCTCAGATTCCAGAACTTTCTGCCACAGAAATGTGAGGAACATGTGTTTTTTTAGCCAAATTTTGAGGTTTTCAAAGGATTCTGGGTAACAGAACCTGGTCCGAGCCCCGCAAGTCACCCCTCCTTGGATTCCCCTAGGTCTCTAGTTTTCAGAAATGCACAGGTTTGGTAGGTTTCCCTAGGTGCCGGCTGAGCTAGAGGCCAAAATCTACAGGTAGGCACTTCGCAAAAAACACCTGTTTTTTTCCAAAATTTAGGATGTGTCCACGTTGCGCTTTGGGGTGTT
>NW_027150349.1:0-29166 GCF_031143425.1 Pleurodeles waltl
TTTAGATGTTTTCACTTTTTGGACGATAAAGGTTGAAATTTTTTCTTAGTCCTCATTCAGATTTGGACTTTGTGACTTTTTAGAAGTTATTAATTGAATTTGGATTTTTGCACTTTTTGGATGAAAAAAATTGACATTTTTTCCAAGTGCCCACTCAGAACCGGACTTTGTCACTTTTTTGAAGAAAAAAATTGAAATTTGATTTTTTCACTTTTGGGACTAAAAAAGATGAAATTTGGATTTTTTCACTTTTTGGATGAAAAAGTTGAAATTTTTTCCAAGTGCCCACTCAGAACAGAATTTTTTCCACTTTTTTGAAGAAAAAAATTGAAATTAGATTTTTTTACTTTTGGGACTTAAAACATGAAATTTGGATTTTTTCACTTTTTGGATTGAAAAAAGTTGAAATTTTTTCCAAGTGCCCACTCAGAATGTGACTTTGTCACTTTTTTTGACAAAAACTATGAATTTGCACTTTTTCACTATTTGGATCAAAAAAGTTTATCTTTCCATCCAATAAGTCAAAATGTCCCATTCTGACATGGGAAGCGGCACACATGTCAACTTAGACAAAAGTTGAATATTTTTCTAAGTCCCATCTCATAATGAGATGGGACTTAGAAAAAAATTCAACTTTTGTGAAAAGTCGAAAGAGATTCCAAGTCCCTTGTTAGAATGGGAATTGTTACTTCTTTGAAGAAGAAAATTAAATTTGGATGTTTTTACTTTTTGGACGATAAAGGTTGAATATTTTCTAAGTCCCCATTCAGAATGGGTCTTTGTGACTTTTTTGAAGAAATGTATTGAATTTGGATTTTTTGCACTTTTTGGATGAAAAAAATTGACATTTTTTCCAAGTGCCCACTCAGAAAGGAATTTTTTTCACTTTTTTGAAGAAAAAAATTGAAATTTGATTTTTTCACTTTTGGGACTAAAAAAGATGAAATTTTGATTTTTCACTTTTTTGGTGAAAAAAGTTGAAATTTTTTCCAAGTGCCCACTCCGAACGGAAATTTTTTTCACTTTTTTGAAGAAAAAAATTGAAATTTGATTTTTTCACTTTTGGGACTAAAAAAGATTAAATTTTGATTTTTTCACTTTTTTGGTGAAAAAAGTTGAAATTTTTTCCAAGTGCCCACTCAGAATTATTTTTTTTCACTTTTTGGAAGAAAAAAAATTGAAATTTGATTTTTTTACTTTTGGAACTAAAAAAGATGAAATTAGGATTTTTCCACTTTTTGGATGAAAAAAGTTGAAATTTTTTCCAAGTGCCCACTCAGAATGGGACTTTGTCACTTTCTGACAAAAACTATGAATTTGCACTTTTTCACTATTTGGATCAAAAAAGTTTATCTTTCCATCCAATAAGTCAAAATGCCCCATTCTGACATGGGAAGCGGCACACATGTCAACTTAGACAAAAGTTGAATATTTTTCTAAGTCCCATCTCATAATGAGATGGGACTTAGAAAAAAATTCAACTTTTGTGAAAAGTCAAAAGAGCTTCCAAGTCCCTTGTCAGAATGGGAATTTGTTACTTCTTTGAAGAAGAAAATTAAATTTGGATGTTTTCACTTTTTGGACGATAAAGGTTGAAATTTTTTCTAAGTCCACATTCAGAATGGGACTTTGTGACTTTTTTGAAGAAATGTATTGAATTTGGATTTTCTCACTTTTTGGATGAAAAAAGTAGAATTGTTTTCCAAGTGCCCATTCAGAACCGGACTTTGTCACTTTTTTGAAGAAAAAAATTGAAATTGATTTTTTCACTTTTGGGACTAAAAAAGAAGAAATTTGGATTTTTCACTTTTTGGATGAAAAAAGTTGAAATTTTTTCCAAGTGCCCACTCAGAACAGAATTCTTTTCACTTTTTTGAAGAAAAAAATTGAAATTAGATTTTTTTACTTTTGGGACTTAAAAACATGAAATTTGGATTTTTTCACTTTTTGGATGAAAAAAGTTGAAATTTTTTCCAAGTGCCCACTCAGAATGTGACTTTGTCACTTTTTTTTACAAAAACTATGAATTTGCACTTTTTCACTATTTGGATCAAAAAAGTTTATCTTTCCATCCAATAAGTCAAAATGTCCCATTCTGACATGGGAAGCGGCACACATGTCAACTTAGACAAAAGTTGAATATTTTTCTAAGTCCCATCTCATAATGAGATGGGACTTAGAAAAAAATTCAACTTTTGTGAAAAGTCGAAAGAGATTCAAGTCCCTTGTTAGAATGGGAATTTGTTACTTCTTTGAAGAAGAAAATTAAATTTGGATGTTTTTACTTTTTGGACGATAAAGGTTGAAATTTTTTCTAAGTCCCCATTCAGAATGGGTCTTTGTGACTTTTTTGAAGAAATGTATTGAATTTGGATTTTTGCACTTTTTGGATGAAAAAAATTGACATTTTTTCCAAGTGCCCACTCAGAAAGGAATTTTGTTCACTTTTTTGTAGAAAAAAATTGAAATTTGATTTTTTCACTTTTGGACTAAAAAAGATGAAATTTTGATTTTTTCACTTTTTTGGTGAAAAAAGTTGAAATTTTTTCCAAGTGCCCACTCCGAACGGAATTTTTTTCACTTTTTTGAAGAAAAAAATTGAAATTTGATTTTTTCACTTTTGGTGAAAAAGTTGAAATTTTTCCAAGTGCCCATTCAGAACCGGACTTTGTCACTTTTTTGAAGAAAAAAATTGAAATTTGATTTTTTCACTTTTGGGACTAAAAAAGAAGAAATTTGGATTTTTTCACTTTTTGGATGAAAAAAGTTGAAATTTTTTCCAAGTGCCCACTCAGAACAGAATTTTTTTCACTTTTTTGAAGAAAAAAATTGAAATTAGATTTTTTTACTTTTGGGACTTAAAAACATGAAATTTGGATTTTTTCACTTTTTGGATGAAAAAAGTTGAAATTTTTCCAAGTGCCCACTCAGAATGTGACTTTGTCACTTTTTTGACAAAAACTATGAATTTGCCACTTTTTCACTATTTGGATCAAAAAAGTTTATCTTTCCATCCAATAAGTCAAAATGTTCCATTCTGACATGGGAAGCGGCACACATGTCAACTTAGACAAAAGTTGAATATTTTTCTAAGTCCCATCTCATAATGAGATGGGACTTAGAAAAAAATTCAACTTTTGTGAAAAGTCGAAAGAGATTCCAAGTCTCTTGTCAGAATGGGAATTTGTTATTTCTTTGAAGAAGAAAATTAAATTTGGATGTTTTCACTTTTTGGACGATAAAGGTTGAATTTTTTCGAAATCCACATTCAGAATGGGACTTTGTGACTTTTTTGAAGAAATGTATTGAATTTGTATTTTTTCACTTTTTGGATGAAAAAAGTAGAATTTTTTTCCAAGTGCCCATTCAGAACCGGACTTTGTCACTTTTTTGAAGAAAAAAATTAAAATTTGATTTTTTCACTTTTGGGACTAAAAAGATGAAATTTGGATTTTTTCACTTTTTGGATGAAAAAAGTTGAAACTTTTTCCAAGTGCCCACACAGAACAGAATTTTTTTCACTTTTTTGAAGAAAAAAATAGAAATTTGATTTTTTCACTTTTGGGACTAAAAAAGATGAAATTTGGATTTTTTTTCACTTTTGCGGTGAAAAAGTTGAAATTTTTTCCAAGTGCCCACTCAGAATGAATTTTTTTCACTTTTTTGAAGAAAAAAATTGAAATTTGATTTTTTTATTTTTGGATCTAAAAAAGATGAAATTAGGATTTTTCCACTTTTTGGATGAAAAAAGTTGAAATTTTTTCCCAGTGCCCACTCAGAATGGGACTTTGTCACTTTTTTGACAAAAACTATGAATTTGCACTTTTTCACTATTTGGATCAAAAAAGTTTATCTTTCCATCCAATAAGTCAAAATGTCCCATTCTGACATGGGAAGCGGCACACATGTCAACTTAGACAAAAGTTGAATATTTTTCTAAGTCCCATCTCATAATGAGATGGGACTTAGAAAAAAATTCAACTTTTGTGAAAAGTCAAACGAGCTTCCAAGTCCCTTGTCAGAATGGGAATTTGTTATTTCTTTGAGGAAGAAAATTAAATTTGGATGTTTTCACTTTTTGGACGATAAAGGTTGAAATTTTTTCTAATTCCCCATTCAAAATGGGACTTTGTGACTTTTTTGAAGAAATGTAGTGAATTTGGATTTTTGCACTTTTTGGATGTAAAAAATGGACATTTTTTCCAAGTGCCCACTCAGAACCGGACTTTGTCACTTTTTTGAAGAAAAAAAATGAAATTTGATTTTTTTCACTTTTGGGACTAAAAAAGATGAAATTTGGATTTTTTCACTTTTTGGATGAAAAAAGTTGAAATTTTTTCCAAGTGCCCACTCAGAACAGAATTTTTTTCACTTTTTTGAAGAAAAAAATTGAAATTTGATTTTTTCACTTTTGGGACTAAAAAAGATGAAATTTGGATTTTTTCACTTTTTTGGTGAAAAAAGTTGAAATTTTTTCCAAGTGCCCACTCAGAATGAATTTCTTTTCACTTTTTTGAAATAAAAAATTTGAATTTGTTTTTTTTGCTTTTGGAACTAAAAAAGATGAAATTTGGATTTTTTCACTTTTTGGATGAATAAAGTTGAAATTTTTTCCAAGTGCCCACTCAGAAAGGAATTTTTTTCACTTTTTTGAAGAAAAAAATTGAAATTTGATTTTTTCACTTTTGGGACAAAAAAGATGAAATTTAGATTTTTTCACTTTTTGGATGAAAAAAGTTGAAATTTTTTCCAAGTGCCCACTCAGAACGAATTTGTTTCACTTTTTTGAAGAAAAAAATTGAAATTTGATTTTTTCACTTTTGGGACTAAAAAAGATTAAATTTGAATTTTTTCACTTTTTTGGTGAAAAAAGTTGAAATTTTTTCCAAGTGCCCACTCAGAATGAATTTTTTATCACTTTTTTGAAGAAAAAAATTGAAATTTGATTTTTTTTACTTTTGGAACCAAAAAGATGAAATTTGGATTGTTTCACTTTTTGGATGAAAAAAGTTGAAATTTTTTCCAAGTGCCCACTCAGAATGGGACTTTGTCACTTTTCTGACAAAAACTATGAATTTGCACTTTTTCACTATTTGGATCAAAAAAGTTTATCTTTCCATCCAATAAGTCAAAATGTCCCATTCTGACATGGGAAGCGGCACACATGTCAACTTAGACAAAAGTTGATTATTTTTCTAAGTCCCATCTCATAATGAGATGGGACTTAGAAAAAAATTCAACTTTTGTGAAAAGTCAAAAGAGCTTCCAAGTCCCTTGTCAGAATGGGAATTTGTTATTTCTTTGAAGAAGAAAATTAAATTTGGATGTTTTCACTTTTTGGACGATAAAGGTTGAATTTTTCTTAGTCCTCATTCAGATTTGGACTTTGTGACTTTTTAGAAGAAATTAATTGAATTTGGATTTTTGCACTTTTTGGATGAAAAAAATTGACATTTTTTCCAAGTGCCCACTCAGAACCGGACTTGTCACTTTTTTGAAGAAAAAATTGAAATTTGATTTTTTCACTTTTGGGACTAAAAATAGATGAAATTTGGATTTTTTCACTTTTTGGATGAAAAAAGTTGAAATTTTTTCCAAGTGCCCACTCAGAACAGAATTTTTTTCACTTTTTTGAAGAAAAAAATTGAAATTAGATTTTTTACTTTTGGGACTTAAAAACATGAAATTTGGATTTTTTCACTTTTTGGATGAAAAAAGTTGAAATTTTTTCCAAGTGCCCACTCAGAATGTGACTTTGTCACTTTTTTTGACAAAAACTATGAATTTGCACTTTTTCACTATTTGGATCAAAAAAGTTTATCTTTCCATCCAATAAGTCAAAATGTCCCATTCTGACATGGGAAGCGGCACACATGTCAACTTAGACAAAAGTTGAATATTTTTCTAAGTCCCATCTCATAATGAGATGGGACTTAGAAAAAAATTCAACTTTTGTCAAAAGTCAAAAGAGCTTCCAAGTCCCTTGTCAGAATGGGAATTTGTTACTTCTTTGAAGAAGAAAATTAAATTTGGATGTTTTCACTTTTTGGACGATAAAGGTTGAAATTTTTTCTAAGTCCACATTCAGAATGGGACTTTGTGACTTTTTGAAGAAATGTATTGAATTAGGATTTTTGCACTTTTTGGATGAAAAAAATTGACATTTTTTCCAAGTGCCCACTCAGAATGGAATTTTTTTCACTTTTTTGAAGAAAAAAATTGAAATTTGATTTTTTCACTTTTGGGACTAAAAAAGATGAAATTTTGATTTTTTCACTTTTTTGGTGAAAAAAGTTGAAATTTTTTCCAAGTGCCCACTCCGAACGGAATTTTTTTCACTTTTTTGAAGAAAAAAATTGAAATTTGATTTTTTCACTTTTGGGACTAAAAAAGATTAAATTTTGAT
Source organism: Pleurodeles waltl (assembly GCF_031143425.1). Classification (NCBI taxonomy): domain Eukaryota; kingdom Metazoa; phylum Chordata; class Amphibia; order Caudata; family Salamandridae; genus Pleurodeles; species Pleurodeles waltl. The sequence goes on from NW_027150349.1 coordinate 6,407, forward strand.
TTTTTCACTTTTTTGGTGAAAAAAGTTGAAATTTTTTCCAAGTGCCCACTCAGAATGAATTTTTTTTCACTTTTTGGAAGAAAAAATTGAAATTTGATTTTTTTACTTTTGGAACTAAAAAAGATGAAATTAGGATTTTTCCACTTTTTGGATGAAAAAAGTTGAAATTTTTTCCAAGTGCCCACTCAGAATGGGACTTTGTCACTTTTCTGACAAAAACTATGAATTTGCACTTTTTCACTATTTGGATCAAAAAAGTTTATCTTTCCATCCAATAAGTCAAAATGTCCCATTCTGACATGGGAAGCGGCACACATGTCAACTTAGACAAAAGTTGAATATTTTTCTAAGTCCCATCTCATAATGAGATGGACTTAGAAAAAAATTCAACTTTGTGAAAAGTCGAAAGAGATTCCAAGTCACTTGTTAGAATGGGAATTTGTTACTTCTTGAAGAAGAAAAATTAAATTTGGATGTTTGTACATTTTGGACGATAAGGTTGAAATTTTTTCTAAGTCCCCATTCAGAATAGGTCTTTGTGACTTTTTTGAAGAAATGTATTGAATTTGGATTTTCTCACTTTTTGGATGAAAAAAGTAGAATTGTTTTCCAAGTGCCCATTCAGAACCGGACTTTGTCACTTTTTTGAAGAAAAAAATTGAAATTTGATTTTTTCACTTTTGGGACTAAAAAAAGAAGAAATTTTGATTTTTTCACTTTTTGGATGAAAAAAGTTGAAATTCTTTCCAAGTGCCCACTCAGAACAGAATTTTTTTCACTTTTTTGAAGAAAAAAAATAAAATTAGATTTTTTTCACTTTTGGGACTAATAAAGATGAAATTTGGATTTTTTCACTTTTTTGGAGAAAAAAAGTTGAAATTATTTCCAAGTGCCCACTCATAATGAATTTGTTTTCACTTTTTGAAGAAAAAATAGAAATTTGATTTTTTTACTTTTGGGACTAAAAAAGATGAAATTTTGATTTTTTCACTTTTTGGATGAAAAAAGTTGAATTTTTTTCCAAGGTGCCCACTCAGAACAGAATTTTTGTCACTTTTTTGAAGAAAAAAATTGAAATTTGATTTTTTTACTTTTGGGACTAAAAAACATGAAATTTGGATTTTTTCACTTTTTGGATGAAAAAAGTTGAAATTTTTTCCAAGTGCCCACTCAGAATGTGACTTTGTCACTTTTTTGACAAAAACTATGAATTTGCACTTTTTCACTATTTGGATCAAAAAAGTTTATCTTCCATCCAATAAGTCAAAATGTCCCATTCTGACATGGGAAGCGGCACACATGTCAACTTAGACAAAAGTTGAATATTTTTCTAAGTCCCATCTCATAATGAGATGAGACTTAGAAAAAAATCCAACTTTTGTGAAAAGTCAAAAGAGATTCCAAGTCACTTGTTAGAATGGAATTTGTTACTTCTTTGAGAAGAAAATTAAATTTGGATGTTTTCACTTTTTGGAAGATAAAGGTTGAAATTTTTTCTAAGTCCCCATTCAGAATGGGACTTTGTGACTTTTTGAAGAAATGTATTGAATTTGGATTTTTTGCACTTTTTGGATGAAAAAAATTGACATTTTTTACAAGTGCCCACTCAGAAAGGAATTTTTTCACTTTTTTGAAGAAAAAAATTGAAATTTGATTTTTTCACTTTTGGGACTAAAAAGATGAAATTTAGATTTTTTCACTTTTTTGGTGAAAAAGTTGAAATTTTTTCCAAGTGCCCACTCAGAATGGGACTTTGTCACTTTTTTGACAAAAACTATGAATTTGTACTTTTTCACTATTTGGATCAAAAAAGTTTATCTTTCCATCCAATAAGTCAAAATGTCCCATTCTGACATGGGAAGTGGCACACATGTCAACTTATTACAAAAGTTGAATATTTTTCTAAGTCCCATCTCATAATGAGATGGGACTTAGAAAAAAATTCAACTTTTGTGAAAAGTCAAAAGAGCTTCAAGTCCCTTGTCAGAATGGGAATTTGTTACTTCTTTGAAGAAGAAAATTAAATTTGGATGTTTTCACTTTTTGGACGATAAAGGTTGACATTTTTTCTAAGTCCCCATTCAGAATGGGACTTTGTGAGTTTTTTGAAGAATGTATTGAATTTGGATTTTTGCACTTTTTGGATGAAAAAAATTGACATTTTTTACAAGTGCCCACTCAGAATGGGACTTTGTCACTTTTTTGACAAAAACTATGAATTTGCACTTTTTCACTATTTGGATCAAAAAAGTTTATCTTTCCATCCAATAAGTCAAAATGTCCCATTCTGACATGGGAAGTGGCACACATGTCAACTTATTACAAAAGTTGAATATTTTTCTAAGTCACATCTCATAATGAGATGGGACTTAGAAAAAATTCAACTTTTGTGAAAAGTCAAAAGAGCTTCCAAGTCCCTTGTCAGAATGGGAATTTGTTACTTCTTTGAAGAAGAAAATTAAATTTGGATGTTTTCACTTTTTGGACGATAAAGGTTGACATTTTTTCTAAGTCCCCATTCAGAATGGGACTTTGTGACTTTTTTGAAGAAATGTATTGAATTTGGATTTTTGCACTTTTTGGATGAAAAAAATTGAAATTTTTTCCAAGTGCCCACTCAGAAAGGATTTTTTTTCACTTTTTTGAAGAAAAAAATTGAAATTTGATTTTTTCACTTTTGGGACTAAAAAAGATGAAATTTAGATTTTTTCACTTTTTGGATGAAAAAAGTTGAAATTTTTTCCAAGTGCCCACTCAGAACGGAATGTGTTTCACTTTTTTGAAGAAAAAAATTGAAATTTGATTTTTTCACTTTTGGGACTAAAAAAGATTAAATTTGAATTTTTTCACTTTTTAGGTGAAAAAAGTTGAAATTTTTTCCAAGTGCCCACTCAGAATGAATTTTTTTTCACTTTTTTGAAGAAAAAAATTGAAATTTGATTTTTTTACTTTTGGAACCAAAAAAGATGAAATTTGGATTGTTTCACTTTTTGGATGAAAAAAGTTGAAATTTTTTCCAAGTGCCCACTCAGAATGGGACTTTGTCACTTTTCTGACAAAAACTATGAATTTGCACTTTTTCACTATTTGGATCAAAAAAGTTTATCTTTCCATCCAATAAGTCAAAATGTCCCATTCTGACATGGGAAGCGGCACACATGTCAACTTAGACAAAAGTTGATTATTTTTCTAAGTCCCATCTCATAATGAGATGGGACTTAGAAAAAAATTCAACTTTTGTGAAAAGTCAAAAGAGCTTCCAAGTCCCTTGTCAGAATGGGAATTTGTTATTCTTTGAAGAAGAAAATTAAATTTGGATGTTTTCACTTTTTGGACGATAAAGGTTGAAATTTTTTCTTAGTCCTCATTCAGATTTGGACTTTGTGACTTTTTAGAAGAAATTAATTGAATTTGGATTTTTGCACTTTTTGGATGAAAAAAATTGACATTTTTTCCAAGTGCCCACTCAGAACCGGACTTTGTCACTTTTTTGAAGAAAAAAATTGAAATTTGATTTTTTCACTTTTGGGACTAAAAAAGATGAAATTTGGATTTTTTCACTTTTTGGATGAAAAAAGTTGAAATTTTTTCCAAGTGCCCACTCAGAACAGAATTTTTTCCACTTTTTTGAAGAAAAAAATTGAAATTAGATTTTTTTACTTTTGGGACTTAAAAACATGAATTTGGATTTTTTCACTTTTTGGATGAAAAAAGTTGAAATTTTTTCCAAGTGCCCACTCAGAATGTGACTTTGTCACTTTTTTTGACAAAAACTATGAAGTTGCACTTTTTCACTATTTGGATCAAAAAAGTTTATCTTTCCATCCAATAAGTCAAAATGTCCCATTCTGACATGGGAAGCGGCACACATGTCAACTTAGACAAAAGTTGAATATTTTTCTAAGTCCCATCTCATAATGAGATGGACTTAGAAAAAAATCCAACTTTTGTGAAAAGTCAAAAGAGATTCCAAGTCCCTTGTTAGAATGGGAATTTGTTACTTCTTTGAGAAGAAAATTAAATTTGGATGTTTTCACTTTTTGGACGATAAAGGTTGAAATTTTTTCTAAGTCCCCATTCAGAATGGGACTTTGTGACTTTTTTTGAAGAAATGTATTGAATTTGGATTTTTGCACTTTTTGGATGAAAAAAATTGACATTTTTACAAGTGCCCACTCAGAATGGGACTTTGTCACTTTTTTGACAAAACTATGAATTTGCACTTTTCACTATTTGGATCAAAAAAGTTTATCTTTCCATCCAATAAGTCAAAATGTCCCATTCTGACATGGGAAGTGGCACACATGTCAACTTATTACAAAAGTTGAATATTTTTCTAAGTCACATCTCATAATGAGATGGGACTTAGAAAAAATTCAACTTTTGTGAAAAGTCAAAAGAGCTTCCAAGTCCCTTGTCAGAATGGGAATTTGTTACTTCTTTGAAGAAGAAAATTAAATTTGGATGTTTTCACTTTTTGGACGATAAAGGTTGACATTTTTTCTAAGTCCCCATTCAGAATGGGACTTTGTGACTTTTTTGAAGAAATGTATTGAATTTGGATTTTTGCACTTTTTGGATGAAAAAAATTGACATTTTTTCCAAGTGCCCACTCAGAAAGGATTTTTTTTTCACTTTTAGAAGAAAAAAATTGAAATTAGATTTTTTCACTTTTGGGACTAAAAAAGATGAAATTTAGATTTTTTCACTTTTTGGATGAAAAAAGTTGAAATTTTTCCAAGTGCCCACTCAGAACGGAATGTGTTTCACTTTTTTGAAGAAAAAAATTGAAATTTGATTTTTTCACTTTTGGACTAAAAAAGATTAAATTTGAATTTTTTAACTTTTTTGGTGAAAAAAGTTGAAATTTTTTCCAAGTGCCCACTCAGAATGAATTTTTTTTCACTTTTTTGAAGAAAAAAATTGAAATTTGATTTTTTTACTTTTGGAACCAAAAAGATGAAATTTGGATTGTTTCACTTTTTGGATGAAAAAAGTTGAAATTTTTCCAAGTGCCCACTCAGAATGGGACTTTGTCACTTTTCTGACAAAAACTATGAATTTGCACTTTTTCACTATTAGGATCAAAAAAGTTTATCTTTCCATCCAATAAGTCAAAATGTCCCATTCTGACATGGGAAGCGGCACACATGTCAACTTAGACAAAAGTTGATTATTTTTCTAAGTCCCATCTCATAATGAGATGGGACTTAGAAAAAAATTCAACTTTTGTGAAAGTCAAAAGAGCTTCCAAGTCCCTTGTCAGAATGGGAATTTGTTATTTCTTTGAAGAAGAAAATTAAATTTGGATGTTTTCACTTTTTGGACGATAAAGGTTGAAATTTTTTCTTAGTCCTCATTCAGATTTGGACTTTGTGACTTTTTAGAAGAAATTAATTGAATTTGGATTTTTGCACTTTTTGGATGAAAAAAATTGACATTTTTTCCAAGTGCCCACTCAGAACCGGACTTTGTCACTTTTTTGAAGAAAAAAATTGAAATTTGATTTTTTCACTTTTGGGACTAAAAAAGATGAAATTTGGATTTTTTCACTTTTTGGATGTAAAAAGTTGAAATTTTTTCCAAGTGCCCACTCAGAACAGAAGTTTTTTCACTTTTTTGAAGAAAAAAATTGAAATTAGATTTTTTTACTTTGGGACTTAAAAACATGAAATTGGATTTTTTTACTTTTTGGATGAAAAAAGTTGAAATTTTTTCCAAGTGCCCACTCAGAATGTGACTTTGTCACTTTTTTTGACAAAAACTATGAATTTGCACTTTTTCACTATTTGGATCAAAAAAGTTTATCTTTCCATCCAATAAGTCAAAATGTCCCATTCTGACATGGGAAGCGGCACACATGTCAACTTAGACAAAAGTTGAATATTTTTCTAAGTCCCATCTCATAATGAGATGGGACTTAGAAAAAAATTCAACTTTTGTGAAAAGTCGAAAGAGATTCCAAGTCCCTTGTTAGAATGGGAATTTGTTACTTCTTTGAAGAAGAAAATTAAATTTGGATGTTTTTACTTTTTGGACGATAAAGGTTGAAAATTTTTCTAAGTCCCCATTCAGAATGGGACTTTGTGACTTTTTTGAAGAAATGTATTGAATTTGGATTTTTGCACTTTTTGGATGAAAAAAATTGACATTTTTTACAAGTGCCCACTCAGAATGGGACTTTGTCACTTTTTTGACAAAAACTATGAATTTGCACTTTTTCACTATTTGGATCAAAAAAGTTTATCTTTCCATCCAATAAGTCAAAATGTCCCAATCTGACATGGGAAGTGGCACACATGTCAACTTATTACAAAAGTTGAATATTTTTCTAAGTCCCATCTCATAATGAGATGGGACTTAGAAAAAAATTCAACTTTTGTGAAAAGTCAAAAGAGCTTCCAAGTCCCTTGTCAGAATGGGAATTTGTTACCTCTTTGAAGAAGAAAATTAAATTTGGATGTTTTCACTTTTTGGACGATAAAGGTTGACATTTTTTCTAAGTCCCCATTCAGAATGGGACTTTGTGACTTTTTTGAAGAAATGTATTGAATTTGGATTTTTGCACTTTTTGGATGAAAAAGTAAAAAATTTTTTCCAAGTGCCCATTCAGAACCGGACTTTGTCACTTTTTTGAAGAAAAAAATTGAAATTTGATTTTTTCACTTTTGGGACTAAAAAAGATTAAATTTGGATTTTTTCACTTTTTGGATGAAAAAAGTTGAAACTTTTTCCAAGTGCCCACTCAGAACAGAATTTTTTTCACTTTTTTGAAGAAAAAAATTGAAATTAGATTTTTTCACTTTTGGGACTAAAAAAGATGAAATTTTGATTTTTTTCACTTTTTTGGTGAAAAAAGTTGAAATTTTTTCCAAGTGCCCTCTCAGAATGATTTTTTTTTCACTTTTTTGAAGAAAAAAATTGAAATTTGATTTTTTTACTTTTGGAACTAAAAAAGATGAAATTTGGATTTTTCCACTTTTTGGATGAAAAAAGTTGAAATTTTTTCCAAGTGCCCACTCAGAACAGATTTCTTTTCACTTTTTTGAAGAAAAAAATTGAAATTTGATTTTTTTACTTTTGGGACTAAAAAAGATGAAATTTGGATTTTTTCACTTTTTGGATGAAAAAAGTTGAAACTTTTTCCAAGTGCCCACTCAGAACAGAATTTTTTTCACTTTTTTGAAGAAAAAAATTGAAATTTGATTTTTTCACTTTTGGGACTAAAAAAGATTAAATTTGGATTTTTTTTCACTTTTTTGGTGAAAAAAGTTGAAATTTTTTCCAAGTGCCCACTCAGAATGATTTCTTTTTCACTTTTTTGAAGAAAAAAATTGAAATTTGATTTTTTTACTTTTGGAACTAAAAAAGATGAAATTTGGATTTTTCCACTTTTTGGATGAAAAAAGTTGAAATTTTTTCCAAGTGCCCACTCAGAATGGGACTTTGTCACTTTTCTGACTAAAACTATGAATTTGCACTTTTTCACTATTTGGATCAAAAAAGTTTATCTTTCCATCCAATAAGTCAAAATGTCCCATTCTGACATGGGAAGCGGCACACATGTCAACTTAGACAAAAGTTGAATATTTTTCTAAGTCCCATCTCATAATGAGATGGGACTTAGAAAAAAAATCAACTTTTGTGAAAAGTCAAAAGAGCTTCCAAGTCCCTTGTCAGAATGGGAATTTGTTACTTCTTTGAAGAAAAAAAAAAAATTTGGATGTTTTCACTTTTTGGACGATAAAGGTTGAAATTTTTTCTAAGTCCCCATTCAGAATGGGACTTTGTGACTTTTTTGAAGAAATGTATTGAATTTGGATTTTTTCACTTTTTGGATGAAAAAAGTAGAATTTTTTTCCAAGTACCCATTCAGAACCGGACTTTGTCACTTTTTTGAAGAAAAAAATTGAAATTTGATTTTTTCACTTTTGGGACTAAAAAAGATGAAATTTGGATTTTTTCACTTTTTGGATGAAAAAAGTTGAAACTTTTTCCAAGTGCCCACTCAGAACAGAATTTTTTTCACTTTTTTGAAGAAAAAAATTGAAATTTGATTTTTTCACTTTTGGGACTAAAAAAGATGAAATTTGGATTTTTTTCACTTTTTTGGTGAAAAAAGTTGAAATTTTTTCCAAGTGCCCACTCAGAATGATTTTTTTTTTCACTTTTTTGAAGAAAAAAATTGAAATTTGATTTTTTTACTTTTGGAACTTAAAAAGATGAAATTTGGATTTTTTCACTTTTTGGATGAAAAAAGTTGAAATTTTTTCCAAGTGCCCACTCAGAACAGATTTTTTTTCAATTTTTTTGAAGAAAAAAATTGAAATAGATTTTTTTACTTTTGGGACTAAAAAACATGAAATTTGGATTTTTTCACTTTTTGGATGAAAAAAGTTGAAATTTTTTCCAAGTGCCCACTCAGAATAGGACTTTGTCACTTTTTTGACAAAAACTATGAATTTGCACTTTTTCACTATTTGGATCAAAAAGTTTATCTTTCCAGCCAATAAGTCAAAATGTCCCATTCTGACATGGGAAGCGGCACACATGTCAACTTAGACAAAAGTTGAATATTTTTCTAAGTCCCATCTCATAATGAGATGGGACTTAGAAAAAAATTCAACTTTTGTGAAAAGTCAAACGAGCTTCCAAGTCCCTTGTCAGAATGGGAATTTGTTATTTCTTTGAAGAAGAAAATTAAATTTGGATGTTTTCACTTTTTGGACGATAAAGGTTGAATTTTTTTCTAATTCCCAAGTCAAAATGGGACTTTGTGACTTTTTTGAAGAAATGGATTGAATTTGGATTTTTGCACTTTTTGGATGAAAAAAATTGACATTTTTTCCAAGTGCCCACTCAGAAAGGATTTTTTTTCACTTTTTTGAAGAAAAAAATTGAAATTTGATTTTTTCACTTTTGGGACTTAAAAAGATGAAATTTAGATTTTTTCACTTTTTGGATTAAAAAAGTTGAAATTTTTTCCAAGTGCCCACTCAGAACTGAATTTATTTCACTTTTTTGAAGAAAAAAATTGAAATTTGATTTTTTCACTTTTGGGACTAAAAAAGATTAAATTTGGATTTTTTCACTTTTTTGGTGAAAAAAGTTGAAATTTTTTCCAAGTGCCCACTCAGAATGATTTTTTTTTTCACTTTTTTGAAGAAAAAAATTGAAATTTGATTTTTTTACTTTTGGAACCAAAAAAGATGAAATTTGGATTTTTTCACTTTTTGGATGAAAAAAGTTGAAATTTTTTCCAAGTGCCCACTCAGAATGGGACTTTGTCACTTTTCTGACAAAAACTATGAATTTGCACTTTTTCACTATTTGGATCAAAAAAGTTTATCTTTCCATCCAATAAGTCAAAATGTCCCATTCTGACATGGGAAGCGGCACACATGTCAACTTAGACAAAAGTTGAATATTTTTCTAAGTCCCATCTCATAATGAGATGGGACTTAGAAAAGAAATCAACTTTTGTGAAAAGTCAAAAGAGCTTCCAAGTCCCTTGTCAGAATGGGAATTTGTTACTTCTTTGAAGAAAAAAAATAAATTTGGATGTTTTCACTTTTTGGACGATAAAGGTTGAAATTTTTTCTAAGTCCCCATTCAGAATGGGACTTTGTGACTTTTTTGAAGAAATGTATTGAATTTGGATTTTTTCACTTTTTGGATGAAAAAAGTAGAATTTTTTTCCAAGTGCCCATTCTGAACCGGACTTTGTCACTTTTTTGAAGAAAAAAATTGAAATTTGATTTTTTCACTTTTGGGACTAAAAAAGATGAAATTTGGATTTTTTCACTTTTTGGATGAAAAAAGTTGAAACTTTTTCCAAGTGCCCACTCAGAACAGAATTTTTTTCACTTTTTTGAAGAAAAAAATTGAAATTTGATTTTTTCACTTTTGGGACTAAAAAAGATGAAATTTGGATTTTTTTCACTTTTTTGGTGAAAAAAGTTGAAATTTTTTCCAAGTGCCCAATCAGAATGGGAATTTGTCACTTTTTTGACAAAAACTATGAATTTGCACTTTTTCACTATTTGGATCCAAAAAGTTTATCTTTCCAGCCAATAAGTCAAAATGTCCCATTCTGACATGGGAAGCGGCACACATGTCAACTTAGACAAAAGTTGAATATTTTTCTAAGTCCCATCTCATAATGAGATGGGACTTAGAAAAAAATTAAACTTTTGTGAAAAGTCAAAAGAGATTCCAAGTCCCTTGTTAGAATGGGAATTTGTTACTTCTTTGAAGAAGAAAATTAAATTTGGATGTTTTCACTTTTTGGACGATAAAGGTTGAAATTTTTTCTAAGTCCCCATTCAGAAAGGGACTTTGTGACTTTTTTGAAGAAATGAATTGAATTTGGATTTTTGCACTTTTTGGATGAAAAAAATTGACATTTTTTCCAAGTGCCCACTCAGAAAGGATTTTTTTTCACTTTTTTGAAGAAAAAAATTTTAATTTGATTTTTTCACTTTTGGGACTAAAAAAGATGAAATTTAGATTTTTTCACTTTTTTGGTGAAAAAAGTTGAAATTTTTTCCAAGTGCCCACTCAGAACGGAATTTTTTTCACTTTTTTGAAGAAAAAAATTGAAATTTGAATTTTTCACTTTTGGGACTAAAAAAGATTACATTTTGATTTTTTCACTTTTTTGGTGAAAAAAGTTGAAATTTTTTCCAAGTGCCCACTCAGAATGAATTTTTTTTCACTTTTTTGAAGAAAAAAATTGAAATTAGATTTTTTTACTTTTGGAACCAAAAAAGATGAAATTTGGATTTTTTCACTTTTTGGATGAAAAAAGTTGAAATTTTTTCCAAGTGCCCACTCAGAATGGGACTTTGTCACTTTTCTGACAAAAACTATGAATTTGCACTTTTTCACTATTTGGATCAAAAAAGTTTATCTTTCCATCCAATAAGTCAAAATGTCCCATTCTGACATGGGAAGCGGCACACATGTCAACTTAGACAAAAGTTGAATATTTTTCTAAGTCCCATCTCATAATGAGATGGGACTTAGAAAAAAAATCAACTTTTGTGAAAAGTCAAAAGAGCTTCCAAGTCCCTTGTCAGAATGGGAATTTGTTACTTCTTTGAAGAAAAAAAAAAAATTTGGATGTTTTCACTTTTTGGACGATAAAGGTTGAAATTTTTTCTAAGTCCCCATTCAGAATGGGACTTTGTGACTTTTTTGAAGAAATGTATTGAATTTGGATTTTTTCACTTTTTGGATGAAAAAAGTAGAATTTTTTTCCAAGTACCCATTCAGAACCGGACTTTGTCACTTTTTTGAAGAAAAAAATTGAAATTTGATTTTTTCACTTTTGGGACTAAAAAAGATGAAATTTGGATTTTTTCACTTTTTGGATGAAAAAAGTTGAAACTTTTTCCAAGTGCCCACTCAGAACAGAATTTTTTTCACTTTTTTGAAGAAAAAAATTGAAATTTGATTTTTTCACTTTTGGGACTAAAAAAGATGAAATTTGGATTTTTTTCACTTTTTTGGTGAAAAAAGTTGAAATGTTTTCCAAGTGCCCACTCAGAATGATTTTTTTTTCACTTTTTTGAAGAAAAAAATTGAAATTTGATTTTTTTACTTTTGGAAATTAAAAAGATGAAATTTGGATTTTTTTCACTTTTTGGATGAAAAAAGTTGAAATTTTTTCCAAGTGCCCACTCAGAACAGATTTTTTTTCAATTTTTTGAAGAAAAAAATTGAAATTAGATTTTTTTACTTTTGGGACTAAAAAACATGAAATTTGGATTTTTTCACTTTTTGGATGAAAAAAGTTGAAAATTTTTCCAAGTGCCCACTCAGAATGGGACTTTGTCACTTTTTTGACAAAAACTATGAATTTGCACTTTTTCACTATTTGGATCAAAAAAGTTTATCTTTCCAGCCAATAAGTCAAAATGTCCCATTCTGACATGGGAAGCGGCACACATGTCAACTTAGACAAAAGTTGAATATTTTTCTAAGTCCCATCTCATAATGAGATGGGACTTAGAAAAAAATTCAACTTTTGTGAAAAGTCAAACGAGCTTCCAAGTCCCTTGTCAGAATGGGAATTTGTTATTTCTTTGAAGAAGAAAATTAAATTTGGATGTTTTCACTTTTTGGACGATAAAGGTTGAAATTTTTTCTAATTCCCAAGTCAAAATGGGACTTTGTGACTTTTTTGAAGAAATGGATTGAATTTGGATTTTTGCACTTTTTGGATGAAAAAAATTGACATTTTTTCCAAGTGCCCACTCAGAAAGGATTTTTTTTCACTTTTTTGAAGAAAAAAATTGAAATTTGATTTTTTCACTTTTGGGACTTAAAAAGATGAAATTTAGATTTGTTCACTTTTTGGATTAAAAAAGTTGAAATTTTTTCCAAGTGCCCACTCAGAACTGAATTTATTTCACTTTTTTGAAGAAAAAAATTGAAATTTGATTTTTTCACTTTTGGGACTAAAAAAGATTAAATTTGGATTTTTTCACTTTTTTGGTGAAAAAAGTTGAAATTTTTTCCAAGTGCCCACTCAGAATGATTTTTTTTTCACTTTTTTGAAGAAAAAAATTGAAATTTGATTTTTTTACTTTTGGAACCAAAAAAGATGAAATTTGGATTTTTTCACTTTTTGGATGAAAAAATTTGAAATTTTTTCCAAGTGCCCACTCAGAATGGGACTTTGTCACTTTTCTGACAAAAACTATGAATTTGCACTTTTTCACTATTTGGATCAAAAAAGTTTATCTTTCCATCCAATAAGTCAAAATGTCCCATTCTGACATGGGAAGCGGCACACATGTCAACTTAGACAAAAGTTGAATATTTTTCTAAGTCCCATCTCATAATGAGATGGGACTTAGAAAATAAATCAACTTTTGTGAAAAGTCAAAAGAGCTTCCAAGTCCCTTGTCAGAATGGGAATTTGTTACTTCTTTGAAGAAAAAAAATAAATTTGGATGTTTTCACTTTTTGGACGATAAAGGTTGAAATTTTTTCTAAGTCCCCATTCAGAATGGGACTTTGTGACTTTTTTGAAGAAATGTATTGAATTTGGATTTTTTCACTTTTTGGATGAAAAAAGTAGAATTTTTTTCCAAGTGCCCATTCTGAACCGGACTTTGTCACTTTTTTGAAGAAAAAAATTGAAATTTGATTTTTTCACTTTTGGGACTAAAAAAGATGAAATTTGGATTTTTTCACTTTTTGGATGAAAAAAGTTGAAACTTTTTCCAAGTGCCCACTCAGAACAGAATTTTTTTCACTTTTTTGAAGAAAAAAATTGAAATTTGATTTTTTCACTTTTGGGACTAAAAAAGATGAAATTTGGATTTTTTTCACTTTTTTGGTGAAAAAAGTTGAAATTTTTTCCAAGTGCCCAATCAGAATGGGAATTTGTCACTTTTTTGACAAAAACTATGAATTTGCACTTTTTCACTATTTGGATCCAAAAAGTTTATCTTTCCAGCCAATAAGTCAAAATGTCCCATTCTGACATGGGAAGCGGCACACATGTCAACTTAGACAAAAGTTGAATATTTTTCTAAGTCCCATCTCATAATGAGATGGGACTTAGAAAAAAATTAAACTTTTGTGAAAAGTCAAAAGAGATTCCAAGTCCCTTGTTAGAATGGGAATTTGTTACTTCTTTGAAGAAGAAAATTAAATTTGGATGTTTTCACTTTTTGGACGATAAAGGTTGAAATTTTTTCTAAGTCCCCATTCAGAAAGGGACTTTGTGACTTTTTTGAAGAAATGAATTGAATTTGGATTTTTGCACTTTTTGGATGAAAAAAATTGACATTTTTTCCAAGTGCCCACTCAGAAAGGATTTTTTTTCACTTTTTTGAAGAAAAAAATTTTAATTTGATTTTTTCACTTTTGGGACTAAAAAAGATGAAATTTAGATTTTTTCACTTTTTTGGTGAAAAAAGTTGAAATTTTTTCCAAGTGCCCACTCAGAACGGAATTTTTTTCACTTTTTTGAAGAAAAAAATTGAAATTTGAATTTTTCACTTTTGGGACTAAAAAAGATTACATTTTGATTTTTTCACTTTTTTGGTGAAAAAAGTTGAAATTTTTTCCAAGTGCCCACTCAGAATGAATTTTTTTTCACTTTTTTGAAGAAAAAAATTGAAATTAGATTTTTTTACTTTTGGAACCAAAAAAGATGAAATTTGGATTTTTTCACTTTTTGGATGAAAAAAGTTGAAATTTTTTCCAAGTGCCCACTCAGAATGGGACTTTGTCACTTTTCTGACAAAAACTATGAATTTGCACTTTTTCACTATTTGGATCAAAAAAGTTTATCTTTCCATCCAATAAGTCAAAATGTCCCATTCTGACATGGGAAGCGGCACACATGTCAACTTAGACAAAAGTTGAATATTTTTCTAAGTCCCATCTCATAATGAGATGGGACTTAGAAAAAAATTCAACTTTTGTGAAAAGTCAAACGAGCTTCCAAGTCCCTTGTCAGAATGGGAATTTGTTATTTCTTTGAAGAAGAAAATTAAATTTGGATGTTTTCACTTTTTGGACGATAAAGGTTGAAATTTTTTCTAATTCCCAAGTCAAAATGGGACTTTGTGACTTTTTTGAAGAAATGGATTGAATTTGGATTTTTGCACTTTTTGGATTAAAAAAATTGACATTTTTTCCAAGTGCCCACTCAGAAAGGAATTTTTTTCACTTTTTTGAAGAAAAAAATTGAAATTTGATTTTTTCACTTTTGGGACTTAAAAAGATGAAATTTGGATTTTTTCACTTTTTGGATGAAAAAAGTTGAAACTTTTTCCAAGTGCCCACTCAGAACAGAATTTTTTTCACTTTTTTGAAGAAAAAAATTGAAATTTGATTTTTTCACTTTTGGGACTAAAAAAGATTAAATTTGGATTTTTTTCACTTTTTTGGTGAAAAAAGTTGAAATTTTTTCCAAGTGTCCACTCAGAATGATTTTTTTTTCACTTTTTTGAAGAAAAAAATTGAAATTTGATTTTTTTACTTTTGGAACTAAAAAAGATGAAATTTGGATTTTTCCACTTTTTGGATGAAAAAAGTTGAAATTTTTTCCAAGTGCCCACTCAGAATGGGACTTTGTCACTTTTCTGACAAAAACTATGAATTTGCACTTTTTCACTATTTGGATCAAAAAAGTTTATCTTTCCATCCAATAAGTCAAAATGTCCCATTCTGACATGGGAAGCGGCACACATGTCAACTTAGACAAAAGTTGAATATTTTTCTAAGTCCCATCTCATAATGAGATGGGACTTAGAAAAAAATTCAACTTTTGTGAAAAGTCAAAAGAGCTTCCAAGTCCCTTGTCAGAATGGGAATTTGTTACTTCTTTGAAGAAGAAAATTAAATTTGGATGTTTTCACTTTTTGGACGATAAAGGTTGAAATTTTTTCTAAGTCCACATTCAGAATGGGACTTTGTGACTTTTTTGAAGAAATGTATTGAATTTGGATTTTTTCACTTTTTGGATGAAAAAAGTAGAATTGTTTTCCAAGTGCCCATTCAGAACCGGAATTTGTCACTTTTTTGAAGAAAAAAATTCAAATTTGATTTTTTCACTTTTGGGACTAAAAAAGATGAAATTTGGATTTTTTCACTTTTTGGATGAAAAAAGTTGAATTTTTTTCCAAGTGCCCACTCAGAACAGAATTTTTTAAACTTTTTTGAAGAAAAAAAATAAAATTAGATTTTTTCACTTTTGGGACTAATAAAGATGAAATTTGGATTTTTTCACTTTTTTGGTGAAAAAAGTTGAAATTATTTCCAAGTGCCCACTCAGAATGAATTTGTTTTCACTGTTTGAAGAAAAAAATAGAAATTTGATTTTTTTACTTTTGGGACTTAAAAAGATGAAATTTGGATTTTTTCACTTTTTGGATGAAAAAAGTTGAAATTTTTTCCAAGTGCCCACTCAGAACAGATTTTTTTTCACTTTTTTGAAGAAAAAAATTGAAATTAGATTTTTTTACTTTTGGGACTAAAAAACATGAAATTTGGATTTTTTCACTTTTTGGATGAGAAAAGTTGAAATTTTTTCCAAGTGCCCACTCAGAATGGGACTTTGTCACTTTTTTGAAGAAAAAAATTGAAATTTGATTTTTTCACTTTTGGGACTAAAAAAGATGAAATTTGGATTTTTTCACTTTTTGGATGAAAAAAGTTGAAAGTTTTTCCAAGTGCCCACTCAGAACAGAATTTTTTTCACTTTTTTGAAGAAAAAAATTGAAATTTGATTTTTTCACTTTTGGGACTAAAAAAGATGAAATTTGGATTTTTTTCACTTTTTTGGTAAAAAAAGTTGAAATTTTTTCCAAGTGCCCACTCAGAATGATTTTTTTTTCACTTTTTTGAGGAAAAAAATTGAAATTTGATTTTTTTATTTTTGGATCTAAAAAAGATCAAATTTGGATTTTTTCACTTTTTGGATGAAAAAAGTTGAAATTTTTTCCAAGTGCCCACTCAGAATGCGACTTTGTCACTTTTTTGACAAAAACTATGAATTTGCACTTTTTCACTATTTGGATCAAAAAAGTTTATCTTTCCATCCAATAAGTCAAAATGTCCCATTCTGACATGGGAAGCGGCACACATGTCAACTTAGACAAAAGTTGAATATTTTTCTAAGTCCCATCTCATAATGAGATGGGACTTAGAAAAAAGTTCAACTTTTGTGAAAAGTCAAAAGAGCTTCCAAGTCCCTTGTCAGAATTGGAATTTGTTACTTCTTTGAAGAAGAAAATTAAATTTGGATGTTTTCACTTTTTGGACGATAAAGGTTGAAATTTTTTCTAAGTCCCCATTCAGAATGGGACTTTGTGACTTTTTTGAAGAAATGTATTGAATTTGGATTTTTGCACTTTTTGGATGAAAAAAGTTGAAACTTTTTCCAAGTGCCCACTCAGAACAGAATTTTTTTCACTTTTTTGAAGAAAAAAATTGAAATTAGATTTTTTCACTTTTGGGACTAAAAAAGATGAAATTTGGATTTTTTTCACTTTTTTGGTGAAAAAAGTTGAAATTTTTTCCAAGTGCCCACTCAGAATGATTTTTTTTTCACTTTTTTGAAGAAAAAATTGAAATTTGATTTTTTTATTTTTGGATCTAAAAAAGATGAAATTTGGATTTTTTCACTTTTTGGATGAAAAAAGTTGAAATTTTTTCCAAGTGCCCACTCAGAATGGGACTTTGTCACTTTTTTGACAAAAACTATGAATTTGCACTTTTTCACTATTTGGATCAAAAAAGTTTATCTTTCCATCCAATAAGTCAAAATGTCCCATTCTGACATGGGAAGCGGCACACATGTCAACTTAGACAAAAGTTGAATATTTTTCTAAGTCCCATCTCATAATGAGATGGGACTTAGAAAAAAATTCAACTTTTGTGAAAAGTCAAAAAGAGCTTCCAAGTCCCTTGTCAGAATGGGAATTTGTTACTTCTTTGAAGAAGAAAATTAAATTTGGATGTTTTCACTTTTTGGACGATAAAGGTTGAAATTTTTTCTAAGTCCACATTCAGAATGGGACTTTGTGACTTTTTTGAAGAAATGTATTGAATTTGGATTTTTTCACTTTTTGGATGAAAAAAGTAGAATTGTTTTCCAAGTGCCGATTCAGAACCGGATTTTGTCACTTTTTTGAAGAAAAAAATTGAAATTTGATTTTTTCACTTTTGGGACTAAAAAAGATTAAATTTGGATTTTTTCACTTTTTTGGTGAAAAAAATTGACATTTTTTTCCAAGTGCCCACTCAGAAAGGATTTTTTTTCACTTTTTTGAAGAAAAAAATTGAAATTTGATTTTTTCACTTTTGGGACTAAAAAAGATGAAATTTAGATTTTTTCACTTTTTTGGTGAAGAAAGTTGAAATTTTTTCCAAGTGCCCACTCAGAACGGAATTTTTTTCACTTTTTTGAAGAAAATAATTGAAATTTGATTTTTTCACTTTTGGGACTAAAAAAGATTAAATTTTGATTTTTTCACTTTTTTGGTGAAAAAAGTTGAAATTTTTTCCAAGTGCTCACTCAGAATGAATTTTTTTTCACTTTTTGGAAGAAAAAAATTGAAATTTGATTTTTTTACTTTTGGAACTAAAAAAGATGAAATGAGGATTTTTCCACTTTTTGGATGAAAAAAGTTGAATTTTTTTCCAAGTGCCCACTCAGAATGGGACTTTGTCACTTTTCTGACAAAAAGTATGAATTTGCACTTTTTCACTATTTGGATCTAAAAAGTTTATCTTTCCATCCAATAAGTCAAAATGTCCCATTCTGACATGGGAAGCGGCACACATGTCAACTTAGACAAAAGTTGAATATTTTTCTAAGTCCCATCTCATAATGAGATGGGACTTAGAAAAAAATTCAACTTTTGTGAAAAGTCAAAAGAGCTTCCAAGTCCCTTGTCAGAATGGGAATTTGTTACTTCTTTGAAGAAGAAGATTAAATTTGGATGTTTTCACTTTTTGGACGATAAAGGTTGAAATTTTTTCTAAGTCCACATTCAGAATGGGACTTTGTGACTTTTTTGAAGAAATGTATTGAATTTGGATTTTCTCACTTTTTGGATGAAAAAAGTAGAATTGTTTTCCAAGTGCCCATTCAGAACCGGACTTTGTCACTTTTTTGAAGAAAAAAATTGAAATTTGATTTTTTCACTTTTGGGACTAAAAAAGATGAAATTTGGATTTTTTCACTTTTTGGATGAAAAAAGTTGAAATTTTTTGCAAGTGCCCACTCAGAACAGAATTTTTTTCACTTTTTTGAAGAAAAAAAATACAATTAGATTTTTTCACTTTTGGGACAAATAAAGATGAAATTTGGATTTTTTCACTTTTTTGGTGAAAAAAGTTGAAATTATTTCCAAGTGCCCACTCAGAATGAATTTGTTTTCACTTTTTTGAAGAAAAAAATAGAAAAATGATTTTTTTACTTTTGGGACTAAAAAAGAAGAAATTTGGATTTTTTCACTTTTTGGATGAAAAAAGTTGAAATTTTTTCCAAGTGCCCACTCAGAACAGAATTTTTTTCACTTTTTTGAAGAAAAAAATTGAAATTTGATTTTTTTACTTTTGGGACTAAAAAAGATGAAATTTGGATTCTTTCACTTTTTGGATGAAAAAAGTTGAAATTTTTTCCAAGTGCCCACTCAGAACAGAATTTTTTTCACTTTTTTGAAGAAAAAAATTGAAATTTGATTTTTTCACTTTTGGGACTAAAAAAGATGACATTTGGATTTTTTTCACTTTTTTGGTGAAAAAAGTTGAAATTTTTTCCAAGTGCCCACTCAGAATGATTTTTTTTTCACTTTTTTGAAGAAAAAAATTGAAATTTGATTTTTTTACTTTTGGAACTAAAAAGATGAAATTTGGATTTTTCCACTTTTTGGATGAAAAAAGTTGAAATTTTTTCCAAGTGCCCACTCAGAATGGGACTTTGTCACTTTTCTGACAAAAACTATGAATTTGCACTTTTTCACTATTTGGATCAAAAAAGTTTATCTTTCCATCCAATAAGTCAAAATGTCCCATTCTGACATGGGAAGCGGCACACATGTCAACTTAGACAAAAGTTGAATATTTTTCTAAGTCCCATCTCATAATGAGATGGGACTTAGAAAAAAATTCAACTTTTGTGAAAAGTCAAAAGAGCTTCCAAGTCCCTTGTCAGAATGGGAATTTGTTACTTCTTTGAAGAAGAAAATTAAATTTGGATGTTTTCACTTTTTGGACGATAAAGGTTGAAATTTTTTCTAAGTCCACATTCAGAATGGGACTTTGTGACTTTTTTGAAGAAATGTATTGAATTTGGATTTTTTCACTTTTTGGATGAAAAAAGTAGAATTGTTTTCCAAGTGCCCATTCAGAACCGGAATTTGTCACTTTTTTGAAGAAAAAAATTCAAATTTGATTTTTTCACTTTTGGGACTAAAAAAGATGAAATTTGGATTTTTTCACTTTTTGGATGAAAAAAGTTGAATTTTTTTCCAAGTGCCCACTCAGAACAGAATTTTTTTAACTTTTTTGAAGAAAAAAAATAAAATTAGATTTTTTCACTTTTGGGACTAATAAAGATGAAATTTGGATTTTTTCACTTTTTTGGTGAAAAAAGTTGAAATTATTTCCAAGTGCCCACTCAGAATGAATTTGTTTTCACTTTTTTGAAGAAAAAAATTGAAATTTGATTTTTTTACTTTTGGGACTTAAAAAGATGAAATTTGGATTTTTTCACTTTTTGGATGAAAAAAGTTGAAATTTTTTCCAAGTGCCCACTCAGAACAGATTTTTTTTCACTTTTTTGAAGAAAAAAATTGAAATTAGATTTTTTTACTTTTGGGACTAAAAAACATGAAATTTGGATTTTTTTCACTTTTTGGATGAGAAAAGTTGAAATTTTTTCCAAGTGGCCACTCAGAATGGGACTTTGTCACTTTTTTGAAGAAAAAAATTGAAATTTGATTTTGTCACTTTTGGGACTAAAAAAGATGAAATTTGGATTTTTTCACTTTTTGGATGAAAAAAGTTGAAAGTTTTTCCAAGTGCCCACTCAGAACAGAATTTTTTTCACTTTTTTGAAGAAAAAAATTGAAATTTGATTTTTTCACTTTTGGGACTAAAAAAGATGAAATTTGGATTTTTTTCACTTTTTTGGTAAAAAAAGTTGAAATTTTTTCCAAGTGCCCACTCAGAATGATTTTTTTTTCACTTTTTTGAGGAAAAAAATTGAAATTTGATTTTTTTATTTTTGGATCTAAAAAAGATGAAATTTGGATTTTTTCACTTTTTGGATGAAAAAAGTTGAAATTTTTTCCAAGTGCCCGCTCAGAATGGGACTTTGTCACTTTTTTGACAAAAACTATGAATTTGCACTTTTTCACTATTTGGATCAAAAAAGTTTATCTTTCCATCCAATAAGTCAAAATGTCCCATTCTGACATGGGAAGCGGCACACATGTCAACTTAGACAAAAGTTTAATATTTTTCTAAGTCCCATCTCATAATGAGATGGGACTTAGAAAAAAATTAAACTTTTGTGAAAAGTCAAAAGAGCTTCCAAGTCCCTTGTCAGAATGGGAATTTGTTACTTCTTTGAAGAAAAAAAATAAATTTGGATGTTTTCACTTTTTGGACGATAAAGGTTGAAATTTTTTCTAAGTCCCCATTCAGAATGGGACTTTGTGACTTTTTTGAAGAAATGTATTGAATTTGGATTTTTTCACTTTTTGGATGAAAAAAGTAGAATTTTTTTTCCAAGTGCCCATTCAGAACCGGACTTTGTCACTTTTTTGAAGAAAAAAATTGAAATTTGATTTTTTCACTTTTGGGACAAAAAAATATGAAATTTTGATTTTTTCACTTTTTTGATGAAAAAAGTTGAAACTTTTTCCAAGTGCCCACTCAGAACAGATTTTTTTTCACTTTTTTGAAGAAAAAAATTGAAATTTGTTTTTTTTACTTTTGGGACTAAAAAAGATGAAATTTGGATTTTTTCACTTTTTGGATGAAAAAAGTTGAAACTTTTTCCAAGTGCCCACTCAGAACAGAATTTTTTTCACTTTTTTGAAGAAAAAAATTGAAATTTGATTTTTTCACTTTTGGGACTAAAAAAGATGAAATTTGGATTTTTTTCACTTTTTTGGTAAAAAAAGTTGAAATTTTTTCCAAGTGCCCACTCAGAATGATTTTTTTTTCACTTTTTTGAGGAAAAAAATTGAAATTTGATTTTTTTATTTTTGGATCTAAAAAAGATGAAATTTGGATTTTTTCACTTTTTGGATGAAAAAAGTTGAAATTTTTTCCAAGTGCCCACTCAGAATGGGACTTTGTCACTTTTTTGACAAAAACTATGAATTTGCACTTTTTCACTATTTGGATCAAAAAAGTTTATCTTTCCATCCAATAAGTCAAAATGTCCCATTCTGACATGGGAAGCGGCACACATGTCAACTTAGACAAAAGTTGAATATTTTTCTAAGTCCATCTCATAATGAGATGGGACTTAGAAAAAAATTCAACTTTTGTGAAAAGTCAAAAGAGCTTCCAAGTCCCTTGTCAGAATGGGAATTTGTTACTTCTTTGAAGAAGAAAATTAAATTTGGATGTTTTCACTTTTTGGACGATAAAGGTTGAAATTTTTTCTAAGTCCACATTCAGAATGGGACTTTGTGACTTTTTTGAAGAAATGTATTGAATTTGGATTTTTTCACTTTTTGGATGAAAAAAGTAGAATTGTTTTCCAAGTGCCCATTCAGAACCGGAATTTGTCACTTTTTTGAAGAAAAAAATAGAAATTTGATTTTTTCACTTTTGGGACTAAAAAAGATGAAATTTGGATTTTTTCACTTTTTGGATGAAAAAAGTTGAATTTTTTTCCAAGTGCCCACTCAGAACAGAATTTTTTAAACTTTTTGAAGAAAAAAAATAAAATTAGATTTTTTCACTTTTGGGACTAATAAAGATGAAATTTGGATTTTTTCACTTTTTTGGTGAAAAAAGTTGAAATTATTTCCAAGTGCCCACTCAGAATGAATTTGTTTTCACTTTTTTGAAGAAAAAAATAGAAATTTGATTTTTTTACTTTTGGGACTTAAAAAGATGAAATTTGGATTTTTTCACTTTTTGGATGAAAAAAGTTGAAATTTTTTCCAAGTGCCCACTCAGAACAGATTTTTTTTCACTTTTTTGAAGAAAAAATTGAAATTAGATTTTTTTACTTTTGGGACTAAAAAACATGAAATTTG
>NW_027150350.1:0-28761 GCF_031143425.1 Pleurodeles waltl
CAGAGACAAATCGAGCCCCATTTGACCTAACAGAGGGAGAATCAGAATTAGTGTCTGGATTTAATGTAGAATATGCAGGAGGGCCGTTCGCACTATTTTTTCTAGCAGAATATTCTAATATCCTACTAATAAATACCCTATCAACCATTTTATTCCTAGGCACCACATTAAACCACCTACACCCAGAATTACTGACAATTAACCTAATAATTAAAGCATCAGCCTTGTCAATTATTTTTTTATGAGTACGAGCATCATACCCCCGATTTCGCTATGATCAACTAATACACTTAATTTGAAAAAATTTTTTACCAATTACAATCGCACTTACACTAATACATATCTCAATGCCAATTATATTATCAGGGATTCCCCCAACATCATAGGACATGTGCCCGAAAGATAGGGCTCACTTTGATAGAGTGAATTATAGAGGTTCAAACCCTCTCATTTCCTAAGTCTTAAAAAAATAGGACTCGAACCTACCCTTAGGAGATCAAAACCCCTCGTGCTCCCACTACACCATTTTTTATCAGTAAGATAAGCTAAGTTAAGCTTTTGGGCCCATACCCCAAATATGTTGGTTAAAATCCCTCTTTTACTAATGAGCCCATACGCATTATCAATACTACTGTCGAGTCTAGCAGTTGGAACAACTACTACACTATCAAGCTCACACTGATTCCTAGCATGAATTGGACTTGAAATTAACACACTCGCTATTATCCCCTTAATAACTAAAATACACCACCCACGAGCAACAGAATCAGCAACAAAGTACTTCTTAACACAGGCCGCTGCTTCGGCCCTAATCTTATTCTCCACAATTCTGAACGCATGAACTACAGGAGAATGAACCATTATTAATATGAATGACAGTACATCATTAACAATCTTAACAGTCGCCCTAGCAATTAAACTTGGAATTGCACCATTCCATCTTTGACTCCCAGATGTTTTACAAGGATTAAGTCTAATAACATGCCTTATCTTAACAACATGACAAAAACTAGCCCCAATATCACTACTAATTTTAACAAGCCACCAATTAAACACCAACCTTCTTATTATAATAGCCATCCTTTCAACGATCATCGGCGGATGGGGGGGGCTTAACCAAACGCAAGTACGGAAAATAATAGCATACTCCTCCATCGCCCACTTGGGGTGAATAACGCTAGTTTTATCATTTTCCCCCGCTCTCACAATACTAAACCTAACCATCTACTTGATACTTACCTCCTTAATATTCCTAATAATAATAACCTTTAACTCAACAAACATTAATAAACTCTCAACCTCATGATTAAAAACACCTTTACTGGCTTCCTCAATAATAATCGTCCTTATAGCCCTAGGGGGCCTCCCCCCAACTTCAGGATTTCTACCAAAATGACTTATTCTTCAGGAAATGACTAAACAACACCTAATTACAATATCTGCACTAATGGCCATATCCGCACTCCTAAGCTTATTCTTTTACCTACGCCTATCCTATGCAATCTCTCTAACCACTGCACCCAATATTTCAAACTCTAACATTACCTGACGAACAACCCACAACCAGTCAATCATTACTCCAACCATAATTTCATTAACTACATTAATAATACCAATTACACCAGCACTAATAGCAATAATAACTTAAAGACTTAGGATAATTAAGACCAAAGACCTTCAAAGCCTTTAGCAGAAGTTAAAATCTTCTAGTCTTTGATAAGACCTGCAGGACTCTATCCCACATCTTCTGAATGCAACCCAGACACTTTTATTAAGCTAAGACCTTCTAGACTAGCAGGCTCTTACCCTGCGACCTTTTAGTTAACAGCTAAACACTCAATACAACAAGCTTTAGTCTACTTCTCCCGCTTGTTGGGGGGAAAAAAGCGGGAGAAGCCCCGGCAGAAGTCACTCTGCTCTTTAAAATTTGCAATTTTATATGCTGAACATCACGAAGCTTGGTAAAAAAAGGACTCTAACCTTTATAACAAGGGCTACAATCTTGCACCTGCTTCGGCCATTTTACCCGTGATAATCACCCGATGACTATTTTCTACTAACCACAAAGACATTGGCACCCTCTACCTAATCTTTGGTGCTTGAGCCGGCATAGTCGGCACAGCCTTAAGCCTGCTTATTCGAGCAGAGCTGAGCCAACCAGGCGCCCTTCTTGGCGATGACCAAATTTATAACGTTATTGTTACTGCACACGCTTTTGTCATAATTTTCTTCATAGTAATACCAGTAATAATCGGGGGATTTGGAAATTGGCTTTTACCATTAATAATTGGAGCACCAGACATAGCTTTCCCGCGAATAAACAACATAAGCTTCTGGCTTCTCCCTCCTTCATTCCTTTTACTTCTGGCCTCCTCAGGAGTTGAAGCAGGGGCAGGAACAGGATGAACTGTATACCCCCCACTGGCCGGAAACCTTGCGCACGCAGGGCCATCAGTTGACTTAACTATCTTCTCTCTCCACCTTGCCGGTATTTCCTCAATTCTAGGCGCAATTAACTTTATCACCACATCTATTAATATGAAGCCCCCATCAATAACACAATACCAAACACCCCTCTTTGTATGATCCGTATTAATTACAGCTATTCTTCTCTTACTTTCCCTCCCTGTATTAGCAGCAGGAATTACCATACTCCTTACCGATCGAAATCTAAACACCACTTTCTTTGACCCTGCGGGCGGAGGAGACCCAGTTCTTTACCAACACTTATTTTGATTTTTTGGACACCCAGAAGTATATATCCTAATTCTTCCAGGATTTGGCATAATCTCCCACATCGTTACATACTACTCAGCAAAAAAAGAACCTTTTGGGTATATGGGTATAGTGTGGGCCATAATATCAATTGGATTACTAGGATTTATTGTATGGGCACATCACATATTTACAGTAGACCTTAATGTAGACACACGGGCATACTTTACATCTGCCACTATAATTATTGCCATCCCAACTGGCGTAAAAGTATTTAGCTGACTTGCAACTATGCATGGAGGATCAATTAAATGAGACGCCCCAATATTATGGGCCCTTGGATTTATTTTTCTATTCACAGTCGGAGGCCTTACAGGCATTGTCCTGGCCAACTCGTCCCTTGACATTGTCTTACATGATACATATTATGTAGTAGCCCATTTTCACTATGTCTTATCAATAGGAGCTGTATTTGCTATTATAGGCGGATTTGTTCACTGGTTCCCTTTATTTTCGGGCTATACCCTTCATCCTACTTGATCTAAAATCCACTTCGGGGTAATGTTTGTAGGAGTAAACCTTACATTCTTCCCACAACACTTCTTAGGGTTAGCCGGAATACCACGTCGTTATTCAGACTACCCTGACGCCTACACCCTATGAAACACAATCTCATCAATCGGATCACTAATTTCACTCGTCGCAGTAATTATAATAATATTTATTATTTGGGAGGCATTCGCATCTAAACGAGAAGTAATAACAACAGAACTCACCTCCACAAATATTGAATGGCTGCACGGATGCCCCCCTCCGTACCATACATTCGAAGAACCATCCTTTGTACAAGCACGAACTAACTAACAAGAAAGGAAGGAATCGAACCCCCCTAAACCGATTTCAAGTCGACCATATAACCAATCTATCACTTTCTTCAAGATGTTAGTAAAATATATTACAAAGCCTTGTCAAGGCTTAATTACTAGTTAAAGCCTTGTACATCTTATATGGCCCACCCATCTCAACTAGGTTTTCAAGACGCCGCATCCCCGATTATAGAAGAGCTTTTACACTTCCACGACCATGCCCTAATAGCCGTTTTTTTAATTAGCACGCTAGTACTTTATATTATTACAACTATAATAACAACCAAACTAACAAACACTAATGCAATAGACGCCCAAGAAATTGAGATAGTATGAACAATTATGCCTGCAATTATCCTAATTGTTATTGCACTACCATCACTACGAATTTTATATCTTATAGACGAAATTAGCGACCCCCACTTAACAGTTAAAGCCATTGGCCATCAATGATATTGAAGCTACGAATTTACAAACTACGAAGACTTAGTATTTGACTCTTATATGCTACCAACACAAAATCTTACTCCGGGTCAATTCCGACTTCTAGAAGTTGACAACCGAATAGTAGTACCAATAGAATCCCCCGTCCGTATATTAATTTCAGCAGAGGATGTCCTCCACTCATGAGCAGTACCGTCCATAGGTGTAAAAACAGACGCAATCCCGGGCCGACTAAACCAAACAACTTTTATCGCATCTCGTCCAGGAGTATTCTATGGGCAATGCTCTGAGATCTGTGGAGCAAATCACAGCTTTATACCAATTGTAGTAGAAGCAACACCATTAAAACACTTCCAAAAATGATCTTCATCAATACTAGAAGCATCATTAAGAAGCTTTCATTGGTAAGCAATAGCCTTTTAAGCTAAAGATCGGTGACTACCAACCACCCTTAATGACATGCCACAACTCAACCCGGGCCCCTGATTTGCTATCTTCATATTCTCATGAGCTGTCTACCTGACAATTTTAACATCTAAAATCAACAACTTTCAGCACCAAAATACCCCCACATTACAAAACACAAAAAAAGGAAAAAAACAACCCTGAAACTGACCATGAACTTAAGCTTTTTTGATCAATTCCTTAGCCCAACCCTTTTTGGATTACCTTTAATTGGCCTCGCCCTTATCCTACCATGACTATTGTTTCCTAAACCAACCAACCACTGGTTAAATAATCGACTAACAACAACCCAAGCTTGATTCTTTAATATATTTACCAAACAACTCATAACCCCAATCAACACTAAAGGACACAACTGATCCCTAATACTGGCCGCCTTAATAATATTTCTTATTACTATTAACCTTCTAGGCCTCTTACCATACACATTTACCCCAACAACACAACTCTCATTAAACCTAGGTCTTGCCGTCCCATTATGATTTGCCACAGTACTTATGGGCCTACGTAATCAGCCAACTATAGCCCTGGGACATATACTGCCAGAAGGCACACCAACCCCCCTTATTCCTGTTCTTATTATTATTGAAACAATTAGCTTATTTATTCGACCATTAGCACTAGGAGTGCGACTTACAGCCAATCTAACTGCTGGACACCTGCTCATTCAACTCATTTCAACAGCAGTGTTAGTTCTAATACCCCTCATACCAACAGTATCTGCACTAACTATAATTATTCTACTTCTTCTAACCCTTCTAGAAATCGCAGTGGCTATAATTCAAGCATACGTATTTGTGCTTCTTCTAAGCCTGTATCTACAAGAAAATGTATAATGGCACACCAAGCACACGCTTATCACATAGTAGACCCAAGCCCCTGACCACTCACAGGGGCTATCGCAGCATTATTACTAACCTCAGGAATAGCAATATGATTTCACTTTGGTTCAATAACCCTTCTAGAACTTGGACTTGTAGTTATACTTCTAACAATATTTCAATGATGACGAGACATTATCCGAGAAGGCACATTCCAGGGCCACCATACTCCCCCTGTTCAAAAAGGCCTTCGATACGGAATAATTCTTTTTATTACCTCAGAAGTACTTTTCTTTTTCGGCTTTTTTTGAGCATTCTACAACTCAAGCCTAGCTCCAACCCCGGAATTAGGTGAATGCTGACCCCCAACAGGAATCACACCACTTGACCCATTTGAAGTCCCATTACTAAATACCGCCGTCCTACTGGCCTCAGGGGTTACAGTAACATGAGCCCACCATAGCATCATACAAGGCAATCGCAAAGAGGCCATTCAATCCTTATTTCTTACAATTGTACTAGGACTGTACTTTACAGCCCTTCAAGCCATAGAATACTACGAAGCTCCATTCACAATTGCAGATGGCATCTATGGCTCTACCTTTTTTGTTGCAACCGGATTCCACGGATTACACGTCATTATTGGATCCCTTTTCCTGCTAGTATGCCTACTACGACAAATTAACTTTCACTTTACATTAAATCACCACTTTGGCTTTGAAGCAGCAGCATGATATTGACACTTTGTTGATGTAGTATGACTATTCCTGTACGTATCAATTTATTGATGAGGATCCTATCTTTTTAGTATAATTAATATAAGCGACTTCCAATCACTTGATCTTAGTTTAAACCTAAGAAAAGATAATGAACCTAATCTTATTAATAATTCTTATTACAACTGCCTTATCTATTTTACTCATCACCATTAGCTTCTGGCTACCACTAAACAACCCAGACACAGAGAAACTATCGCCCTATGAATGCGGTTTTGACCCACTAGGCTCCGCCCGACTACCATTTTCAATCCGCTTTTTCCTAATCGCCATTCTTTTTCTCCTTTTTGACCTAGAGATTGCCCTTCTACTTCCAACTCCTTGAGCTTCACAATTATTACCAATAAACACTATAGTTTGATCAACTATTATTTTACTTCTTCTAACAGTCGGACTTATTTACGAATGAATTCAAGGGGGCTTAGAATGAGCTGAATAAGTATTTATTCTAAACAAGAACACTGATTTCGACTCAGTAAATTTTGGTTTAACCCCAAAAATACTTTATGTCACCAACACTTTTCACAATCACATCAGCATTTTCACTAAGCACTACAGGATTAATACTTCATCGAACACACTTCCTATCGGCCCTTTTATGCCTAGAAGGGATAATACTGGCAATATTTATTGCCCTCTCTGCCCTATCTACACAAATAAATACCATATCTAACTTTTCTATTCCAATATTTTTGCTAACTCTCTCTGCATGTGAGGCTAGCACAGGACTAGCCCTAATAGTAGCCACAACCCGAACACACGGAACAGATCATTTAAAAAACCTTAACCTCCTACAATGCTAAAAATTTTAATTCCTACTATCATGCTTGTCCCACTAGCCTGACTAACAAGCCCTAAATGACTTTGGACTAGTTTTATACTGAATGCCTCGCTTATTGCCATAACAAGCCTAATATTATTTAATATCCCATTTGAATTTTCAACCACAACTAACCTCTACATAACAATTGACCAAGTCTCATCACCCCTTATAGTCTTAACATGCTGACTGCTACCGCTAATAACCCTTGCCAGCCAGAATCACCTAAAAATAAACCCACTAACCCGCCAGCGAACATATCTAATTATGCTTGCACTATTACAAATATCGTTAATCACTGCATTTTCGTCAACAGAACTAATCTTATTTTACATTGCATTTGAAGCCACCTTAATCCCAACACTAGTAATCATTACCCGATGAGGAAACCAAACAGAACGACTCAACGCAGGAACTTATTTCCTGTTTTATACCCTCGCTGGGTCTCTTCCCTTACTAATTGCCCTATTAACCCTTCAAGCCACCCTAGGATCCCTCTCACTAACCCTTATTAACTTAATGGAGCCCATAATACTGTATAATAACTCAGATAAAATACTATGGTTGGCCTGCTTATTAGCCTTCATAGTAAAAATACCTCTTTATGGCATCCACCTTTGACTCCCAAAAGCCCACGTAGAAGCCCCAATCGCAGGCTCAATAATCCTAGCAGCAGTTCTCTTAAAACTGGGGGGCTATGGCATCATTCGAATTACTACTATTCTAACCCCCCTAACAAAAGATCTATCCTACCCATTTATAATCCTGGCATTATGGGGAGTTGTAATAACCGGCCTAATTTGCCTACGACAAACAGACCTGAAATCACTTATTGCGTACTCATCAGTTAGCCATATAGGACTAGTAATTGCCGCCATCATAATCCAAACCCCATGAAGCATAACAGGAGCCGTCATCTTGATAATCTCACACGGACTCATTTCATCCGCCCTATTCTGCTTAGCAAACTTAAATTATGAACGAACACATAGCCGAACTCTACTATTAACCCGAGGTGCCCAAACAATCTTACCTCTTATAGCCACATGATGGCTCCTCGCGAATCTCTCTAACATGGCCCTTCCCCCATCCATAAATTTATGAGGAGAACTAACAATTATAGTATCACTATTTAACTGATCACCATGAACAATTTTAATTACAGGAGCAGGCACCCTTATTACGGCCTCATACACCTTATATATATTTTTAACAACACAACGAGGCCAAACTCCCCCACATCTAAACCTACTATCGCCCGCCTACACACGAGAACACCTTTTAATAGCTTTACATCTTATTCCAATAGCCCTCCTAATCCTAAAACCTGCTATTATCTCTGGAACGTTCTCATGTGCGTATAGTTTAAAAAAATATTAGATTGTGATTCTAAAATTGAAAGTTAGACCCTTTCTACACACCGAGAAAAGTTAAGAAACACAGAGATTGCTAATTATCTGACTCTAAGGTTAAAATCCTTAGTTTTCTCAACTTTTAAAGGATAATAGTAATCCATTGGTTTTAGGAACCAAAAAATCTTGGTGCAACTCCAAGTAAAAGTTATGAGCCCTATACTAATGTTTAACTCAACATATATTCTTTCTTTAGTTATACTAATAATCCCTATTTTCTTATCAATTATTATAAAGATGCCAAATACATGACCAACCCTGGTAAAAACATCTGTAAAATACTCATTTATATTTAGTCTTCTACCAATATTAATCTTCTTAAATACCGGACTTGAGTCAACAACAATAAACTTCTCCTGAATAATAATCTACAACTTTAATATCTCATCAAGCATTAAAATTGACCAATACTCAATTTTATTTTCACCAATCGCCCTGTTTGTTACATGATCCATTTTAGAATTTGCAATCTGATATATACACTCTGACCGAGAAGTCAACCGATTCTTCAAATATTTACTAATTTTTTTACTGGCAATAATAATTTTGGTGTCCGCCAATAATATATTTCAACTGTTTATTGGCTGAGAAGGAGTC
Organism: Pleurodeles waltl; assembly: GCF_031143425.1. NCBI lineage: Eukaryota > Metazoa > Chordata > Amphibia > Caudata > Salamandridae > Pleurodeles > Pleurodeles waltl. Next base: position 8,917 of record NW_027150350.1, read on the forward strand.
GGAATTATGTCATTTCTACTAATTGGATGATGGTACGCTCGACCAAATGCCAATACCGCTGCCATACAAGCAGTCATATATAACCGTGTTGGAGACATTGGACTTGTCCTTAGCATAGCATGACTATCTATAAACACAAACTCATGAGAACTCCAACAAATATTTATAACATATAACAAAGAGTCAATGCTCCCACTAATAGGCCTAGTTTTAGCCGCCATAGGAAAATCCGCCCAATTTGGCCTCCACCCCTGGCTTCCAGCAGCAATGGAAGGCCCAACACCAGTATCAGCACTACTTCACTCAAGCACAATGGTCGTAGCAGGCATTTTTCTACTAATTCGGTTCCAACCAATAATTGGACAAAACCAAACAATCCTTTCCATCTGCCTATGCCTTGGCGCAGTCACGACTCTATTTACAGCAACTTGTGCTCTGACACAAAATGATATCAAAAAAATCGTAGCCTTCTCAACATCAAGCCAACTAGGTTTGATAATAATTACCATCGGACTAAACCAACCACAACTAGCCTTCTTCCACATTTGTACACACGCCTTCTTTAAAGCAATACTTTTTCTTTGCTCAGGATCAATTATTCACAGCCTAAATGACGAACAAGACATCCGTAAAATGGGAGGCCTACAAAAAATATTACCAACCACCACCACTTGCTTAACAATTGGAAGCCTGGCACTTGCTGGAACCCCCTATCTCTCGGGGTTTTTTTCAAAAGACGCCATCATTGAAGCTATAAACACATCATACCTAAACTCCTGATCACTAGTTTTAACCCTACTCGCAACCTCCTTCACAGCGGCCTACAGCTTCCGAATTATTTTCTTCTCTTCTATAAACAACCCACGACTCCTTCCTGTATCCCCGATCAATGAAAACAATGACCTTCTGACTAAGCCCATTACACGACTAGCATGGGGCAGCATAATTGCAGGAATATTAATTATTAAATGCACTTCCCCTATAAAAACACAAGTACTCACTATGCCGACAACAATGAAACTTACAGCACTTCTAGTAACAATCCTAGGCCTTATAATTGCAATTGATGTGGCTATATTTTCAAACAAACAAAAAACAAATATACACACCTTCTCTAACATGTTAGCCTTTTTCCCAATAGTACTTCACCGCCTTGCCCCAAAAGCAAAACTTAACTTCGGACAAAGCATTTCAACGCACATCACGGATACCCTATGATATGAAAAATTGGGCCCAAAAGGACTTTCAAACCAAATTCTGCCACCTATCAAAGCCACAACAAATCTTCAAACAGGCATAATCAAAACATATATAATAATTTTTATAGTTAATATCTTATTAATTATGATATTATCTTACAGCCCGTAATGCTCCCCGAGATACACCACGAGTAACCTCTAACACCACAAACAATGTTAAAAGAAGCGCCCACCCTACAACCACCAACAACAGCCCGCCAAAAGAATATATAACCCCAACCCCCCATCAGTCAAGCCCAACCACCTGCAAGTCTACACAACCACCACTAAACAGAGACTCAACAGAAAAATCACAGCCAAAAAATAAACCCCCAACGACTAAAAATGTCACATAAACGCACACATGGGCCACAACAGACCAATTCCCCCATGCCTCAGGATATGGCTCCGCAGCAAGGGAGGCAGAATATGCAAAAACAACTATTATGCCCCCCAAATAAATAAGTAATAAAACCAAAGACAAAAAAGACACCCCCAAATCAACTAACAAACAACAACCCCCTACAGATGCCAAAACTAACCCAAAAGCGGCAAAATAGGGAGAAGGGTTAGAAGCCACCGCAACCAAACCAACTAGCACTACTATTATAGATAAAAAACTAAAATAAATCATTATTTCCGCCCGGACTCTAACCAGGACCTCTGACCTGAAAAATCAATGTTGTATTCAACTACAAAAACAATGGCCCACATCATACGAAAAACCCACCCCCTACTAAAAATTATTAATAATTCATTCATCGACCTCCCAGCGCCGTCAAACATCTCCTACTGATGAAATTTCGGCTCCCTGCTCGGCATCTGCCTTATTACACAAATCGTAACAGGATTATTCCTCGCCATACACTACACAGCAGACACATACTCAGCATTTTCATCAGTTGCCCATATTTGCCGAGACGTAAACTACGGCTGACTAGTACGAAACATCCATGCAAACGGTGCCTCATTCTTCTTCATTTGTATCTACATACATATCGGACGAGGTTTGTATTATGGCTCCTATATATTTAAAGAAACATGAAATATTGGAGTAATCCTGCTATTTTTAGTTATAGCAACAGCATTCGTTGGATATGTCCTCCCATGAGGACAAATATCATTCTGAGGCGCCACAGTCATTACAAATCTACTCTCAGCTGTCCCATATATAGGCGACACTCTTGTACAATGAATCTGGGGAGGATTTTCAATTGACAAAGCCACCCTTACCCGATTCTTCGCATTCCACTTCCTATTTCCATTTCTAATCGCCGGAGCCAGCATCGTTCACCTCCTCTTCCTCCACGAAACAGGCTCAAATAACCCAACCGGGATTATTTCTAACGGGGACAAAATTCCATTCCACCCATACTTTTCCTATAAAGACATCCTGGGATTTCTACTTATGTTATTAATCCTAGTACTAATTTCGCTTCTAACCCCAAACCTTTTAGGAGACCCAGAAAACTTTACCCCCGCCAACCCGTTAGCAACCCCGCCACACATCCAGCCCGAATGATACTTCTTATTTGCCTACGCAATTCTACGATCCATTCCTAATAAACTAGGAGGCGTAGTAGCCCTATTAATATCCATTCTAATCTTAATAATCTATCCGGCACTTCATACATCAAAACAGCGTAGCCTAATATTCCGACCTATTTCACAAATCCTTTTTTGGGCACTAGTAGCGAACATTCTAATTTTAACCTGGATCGGCGGAAAACCAGTAGAACCACCGTTTATCGAAATTGGACAAATTGCCTCCATCCTTTACTTCTCCTTATTTATTATCCTAATCCCAATAACAGGCCTACTAGAGAACAAGCTAATGAAGTGATGCCCGAATAGTTTAAACAAAATATCGGTCTTGTAAGCCGAAGCCGGAGATTAACACATCCTTCGAGCAATGTCCCGGACCCCGCCACTATTACCCCCTACCCGGACCCCGCCACTATTACCCCCTACCCGGGCCCCGCCACTATTACCCCCTACCCGGGCCCCGCCACCATAAACACACACACATCTTTGCCTAATAAACCCCTCAAGAGGGAAAGATTTTCACTTCCACCGCTGGCACCCAAAGCCAAAATTCTAAGCCTAAACTACCTCTCGCACCCGACCCCCTCCCTATGCCACCAAGCATAGTAGCGCGGAGACATACTATGTATATAGTACATTAATTTACTTACCATATGGCTAGTGTTTTAGTATTATTAAGATCCTTAACCGTGTTTTCAGGCGAGAAACCACCAACCCGACCACTGGGATCCCCGTTCCATAATTTCCAGGATCGAAATTGTAGAGTGTCTAACAAGTGTACCCAACAGCTGGTTGTGAATCTATGGACATCAATTGTAGAGTTTCTATCATTTATCTTTCCGAGGTAACTGGTAAAAATGCTTTCAATATCGTCGTACCCTTGACCCCGCATAACTGTTTTGGATCGCATTAAGTATTTTTTTCTCTCTGTGAAGTCAATGCCCCATAAAGTCTTGAGCCGGGATATTTGAGCCTAAATCTGAACATATCTTGCAAATGTATATTTAACAAGTTAATAATTGTGGATTATATATCCATGTTGTAAGGACATAATTATTTTTTTCCTCTTGAGCAAGGGTTATATTCTTTTTCCTGTTTCCCCCCGGAGCTAGTATTTCTAAGAATCTTGATTTGAATATTATCTAATTCTATTTTTTGAATAACCCCCCTACCCCCAAATATAGGTCTCATCAGTATGTAAAACTTTTTAGTCAACCCCCGAAACTAAAAAGACCATCATACTTACGACATTAGGCTTATGCTAGAAAAAAACTACTTTTGAAAAATTTTTTTGATTTATTACAGTGTTACACTGTAAGTTAATGTAGCTTAAATTAAAGTGTGGCACTGAAAATGCTAAGATAGATTTTAAAACATCTCATAAACATAAAGGTTTGGTCCTAGCCTTGCTATTAATTTTAGCTACACTTACACATGCAAGTATCAGCACACCCGTGAATAATGCCCCCTATCGCCCATAAGCGAATGAGGAGCGGATATCAGGCACAATCTACGCCCAAGACATCTTGTTAAGCCACACCCCCAAGGGAACTCAGCAGTGATAAACATTGACAAATAAGCGAAACAAAGCTTGAATCAGTAATAGCCAACAGAGCCGGTTAATCTCGTGCCAGCCACCGCGGTTATACGAGAGGCTCAAATTAACAGAATCGGCCCAAAGGGTGGTTAAAGAACACACGTAATAGAATTAAAAATTAACTCTGCTGTCGTACGCAATAGTTAAAACCAAAACACAACATCGAAAGAAATTCTACAAAAATAACTTAAACCCACGACAGTTAGGACACAAACTGGGATTAGATACCCCACTATGCCTAACCGTAAACTTTGACTTATCCGCCAGAGTACTACGAGCAACAGCTTAAAACTCAAAGGACTTGGCGGTGCTCTATACCCCCCTAGAGGAGCCTGTTCTGTAATCGATAATCCCCGATAAACCTCACCATCTATTGCCAATACAGCCTATATACCACCGTCCAGCCCGCCCTTTGAAGGCTAAAAAGCAGGCATAAATATAACCATAAAAACGTCAGGTCAAGGTGTAGCTAATAAGATGGGAAGAAATGGGCTACATTTTCTAACCTAGAATACACGAAAAAGTTTTTGAAACAAAACTTCGAAGGAGGATTTAGCAGTAAAAAGAAAGAAGAGTGTTCTTTTTAAGCCGGCAATGGAGCGCGCACACACCGCCCGTCACCCTCTTCAAATATTATAAAAACCCTACATAAACAGAAGTAAAAAAAAGAAGAGGCAAGTCGTAACATGGTAAGTCTACCGGAAGGTGAACTTGGAATATCACCCCATAGCTTAACATAAAGCATCTTGCTTACACCAAGAACATACCCGTTAAATCCGAGTTGGGCTGAGTAATAATTCTAGCCAACACAGCAAACACATTATAACAAAATAAATAAACCATTTAATTAAATAGTATGGGCGACAGAAACTTTAGCATGAGCAATAGAAAAAGTACTGCAAAGGAAAGATGAAATAAAAATGAAATAAATAACAAAAACAAGAGAAAGAAAAGATTAAACCTTGTACCTTTTGCATAATGGTCTAGTAAGTAAAACTTAACAAAAAGAAATAAAGTTAACCCCCCCGAAACTAGACGAGCTACTTAAAAGCAGCACTAACAAGGGCCGACCCGTCTCTGTAGCAAAAGAGTGGGAAGACTTTTAAGTAGAGGTGATAGACCTAACGAGCCTAGTGATAGCTGGTTGCTTAAGAAATGGATTTTAGTTCAGCTTAAAACGCTTTTTAATTACCAAAAAATAAAAATAGCACTTTAAAGTTAATTAATAAAGGTACAGCTTTATTAATAAAGGATACAACCTAAAACATGAATAAGGATTATATTAATTTAAGTATTTAACCATGTAGGCCTAAAAGCAGCCACCATAAGAAAGCGTCAAAGCCCAGTTTACACAACACTTGTTATCCCAATAAATAATCTAAATTCACACAACATATTAAGCCTATCTATTAAATAGATGAGTTTATACTAGAATGAGTAATAAGAACATATTCTCTATATGCATGTGTAAATCAGAACGAACAAATCACTGATAATTAACGACCAAATATATTAAAAATCAAGAAAAACATATTAAACCAACCGTTGACCCAACACAGGAGCATCAAAGAAAGATTAAAAGACTAAAAAGGAACTCGGCAAACACGAACTTCGCCTGTTTACCAAAAACATCGCCTCTTGCTAATAAGTAAGTATAAGAGGTCCCGCCTGCCCGGTGAGCAATTTTAACGGCCGCGGTATCATGACCGTGCAAAGGTAGCGTAATCACTTGTCTTTTAAATAGAGACCTGTATGAATGGCAAAACGAAAGTTCAACTGTCTCTTTAGTCCAATCAATTAAATTTATCTCTCCGTGCAGAAGCGGAGATAAACATATAAGACGAGAAGACCCTATGGAGCTTTAAACACACTATTAACTATGCCCCTACAACAGCCCGACAGGCAAAAAATTATAGACCGCATAGATGTAATACAAGTTTTGGGTTGGGGCGACCACGGAAGAAAAATCATCCTCCGAGATAAACAGTTTAGAACAACATTTCAAAAATTAAAACATTTATTAAAAATGATCCACTAAGTGATCAACGAACCAAGTTACCCTAGGGATAACAGCGCAATCCTTTCTAAGAGTTCATATCGACGAACGGGTTTACGACCTCGATGTTGGATCAGGACACCCAAATGGTGCAGCCGCTGTTAATGGTTCGTTTGTTCAACGATTAAAGTCCTACGTGATCTGAGTTCAGACCGGAGTAATCCAGGTCAGTTTCTATCTATAAAAAATTTTTTCTAGTACGAAAGGACCGAAAAAATAGAGCCACTTATAATAAAAAACTCCTAACCAGTTGAAAACAAATAAAACACATAATAAAAGACACCCTTAGAGCAAGGACAAAGTTAAGATGGCAGAGCACGGTAATTGCAAAAGATCTAAGCCCTTTCACCCAGAGGTTCAACTCCTCTTCTTAACTATGCACATTATCCAAATATTTTCTAACTCATTACTTTACATTATCCCTGTCCTCCTGGCCGTAGCATTTTTAACACTAGTTGAACGAAAAGTACTAGGATATATACAACTCCGCAAAGGCCCAAACATTGTCGGACCAATGGGACTTTTACAGCCAATTGCCGACGGGGTTAAACTTTTTATTAAAGAACCAGTTCGGCCCTCAACATCCTCCCAAACACTATTTATTCTTATACCCGTCATGGCCCTTACACTAGCCCTAATAATCTGAATCCCTCTTCCAATACCATTCATATTATCAAACCTTAACCTAGGCGTGCTCTTCATACTAGCCATCTCCAGCCTCGCAGTTTACTCAATCTTAGGCTCTGGCTGATCTTCAAACTCAAAATATGCACTAATTGGAGCACTACGAGCAGTAGCACAGACTATTTCTTACGAAGTTACACTAGGACTTATTCTTTTATGCCTAATCCTAATAACAGGAAGCTTCACCCTAATAAATTTTACTGCCTCACAAGAACAAATCTGATTTATTTTACCAGCATGACCAATAGCAGCAATATGATTTATCTCCACCCTAGCAGTTACTGCCTCACAAGAACAAATCTGATTTATTTTACCAGCATGACCAATAGCAGCAATATGATTTATCTCCACCCTAGCAGAGACAAATCGAGCCCCATTTGACCTAACAGAGGGAGAATCAGAATTAGTGTCTGGATTTAATGTAGAATATGCAGGAGGGCCGTTCGCACTATTTTTTCTAGCAGAATATTCTAATATCCTACTAATAAATACCCTATCAACCATTTTATTCCTAGGCACCACATTAAACCACCTACACCCAGAATTACTGACAATTAACCTAATAATTAAAGCATCAGCCTTGTCAATTATTTTTTTATGAGTACGAGCATCATACCCCCGATTTCGCTATGATCAACTAATACACTTAATTTGAAAAAATTTTTTACCAATTACAATCGCACTTACACTAATACATATCTCAATGCCAATTATATTATCAGGGATTCCCCCAACATCATAGGACATGTGCCCGAAAGATAGGGCTCACTTTGATAGAGTGAATTATAGAGGTTCAAACCCTCTCATTTCCTAAGTCTTAAAAAAATAGGACTCGAACCTACCCTTAGGAGATCAAAACCCCTCGTGCTCCCACTACACCATTTTTTATCAGTAAGATAAGCTAAGTTAAGCTTTTGGGCCCATACCCCAAATATGTTGGTTAAAATCCCTCTTTTACTAATGAGCCCATACGCATTATCAATACTACTGTCGAGTCTAGCAGTTGGAACAACTACTACACTATCAAGCTCACACTGATTCCTAGCATGAATTGGACTTGAAATTAACACACTCGCTATTATCCCCTTAATAACTAAAATACACCACCCACGAGCAACAGAATCAGCAACAAAGTACTTCTTAACACAGGCCGCTGCTTCGGCCCTAATCTTATTCTCCACAATTCTGAACGCATGAACTACAGGAGAATGAACCATTATTAATATGAATGACAGTACATCATTAACAATCTTAACAGTCGCCCTAGCAATTAAACTTGGAATTGCACCATTCCATCTTTGACTCCCAGATGTTTTACAAGGATTAAGTCTAATAACATGCCTTATCTTAACAACATGACAAAAACTAGCCCCAATATCACTACTAATTTTAACAAGCCACCAATTAAACACCAACCTTCTTATTATAATAGCCATCCTTTCAACGATCATCGGCGGATGGGGGGGGCTTAACCAAACGCAAGTACGGAAAATAATAGCATACTCCTCCATCGCCCACTTGGGGTGAATAACGCTAGTTTTATCATTTTCCCCCGCTCTCACAATACTAAACCTAACCATCTACTTGATACTTACCTCCTTAATATTCCTAATAATAATAACCTTTAACTCAACAAACATTAATAAACTCTCAACCTCATGATTAAAAACACCTTTACTGGCTTCCTCAATAATAATCGTCCTTATAGCCCTAGGGGGCCTCCCCCCAACTTCAGGATTTCTACCAAAATGACTTATTCTTCAGGAAATGACTAAACAACACCTAATTACAATATCTGCACTAATGGCCATATCCGCACTCCTAAGCTTATTCTTTTACCTACGCCTATCCTATGCAATCTCTCTAACCACTGCACCCAATATTTCAAACTCTAACATTACCTGACGAACAACCCACAACCAGTCAATCATTACTCCAACCATAATTTCATTAACTACATTAATAATACCAATTACACCAGCACTAATAGCAATAATAACTTAAAGACTTAGGATAATTAAGACCAAAGACCTTCAAAGCCTTTAGCAGAAGTTAAAATCTTCTAGTCTTTGATAAGACCTGCAGGACTCTATCCCACATCTTCTGAATGCAACCCAGACACTTTTATTAAGCTAAGACCTTCTAGACTAGCAGGCTCTTACCCTGCGACCTTTTAGTTAACAGCTAAACACTCAATACAACAAGCTTTAGTCTACTTCTCCCGCTTGTTGGGGGGAAAAAAGCGGGAGAAGCCCCGGCAGAAGTCACTCTGCTCTTTAAAATTTGCAATTTTATATGCTGAACATCACGAAGCTTGGTAAAAAAAGGACTCTAACCTTTATAACAAGGGCTACAATCTTGCACCTGCTTCGGCCATTTTACCCGTGATAATCACCCGATGACTATTTTCTACTAACCACAAAGACATTGGCACCCTCTACCTAATCTTTGGTGCTTGAGCCGGCATAGTCGGCACAGCCTTAAGCCTGCTTATTCGAGCAGAGCTGAGCCAACCAGGCGCCCTTCTTGGCGATGACCAAATTTATAACGTTATTGTTACTGCACACGCTTTTGTCATAATTTTCTTCATAGTAATACCAGTAATAATCGGGGGATTTGGAAATTGGCTTTTACCATTAATAATTGGAGCACCAGACATAGCTTTCCCGCGAATAAACAACATAAGCTTCTGGCTTCTCCCTCCTTCATTCCTTTTACTTCTGGCCTCCTCAGGAGTTGAAGCAGGGGCAGGAACAGGATGAACTGTATACCCCCCACTGGCCGGAAACCTTGCGCACGCAGGGCCATCAGTTGACTTAACTATCTTCTCTCTCCACCTTGCCGGTATTTCCTCAATTCTAGGCGCAATTAACTTTATCACCACATCTATTAATATGAAGCCCCCATCAATAACACAATACCAAACACCCCTCTTTGTATGATCCGTATTAATTACAGCTATTCTTCTCTTACTTTCCCTCCCTGTATTAGCAGCAGGAATTACCATACTCCTTACCGATCGAAATCTAAACACCACTTTCTTTGACCCTGCGGGCGGAGGAGACCCAGTTCTTTACCAACACTTATTTTGATTTTTTGGACACCCAGAAGTATATATCCTAATTCTTCCAGGATTTGGCATAATCTCCCACATCGTTACATACTACTCAGCAAAAAAAGAACCTTTTGGGTATATGGGTATAGTGTGGGCCATAATATCAATTGGATTACTAGGATTTATTGTATGGGCACATCACATATTTACAGTAGACCTTAATGTAGACACACGGGCATACTTTACATCTGCCACTATAATTATTGCCATCCCAACTGGCGTAAAAGTATTTAGCTGACTTGCAACTATGCATGGAGGATCAATTAAATGAGACGCCCCAATATTATGGGCCCTTGGATTTATTTTTCTATTCACAGTCGGAGGCCTTACAGGCATTGTCCTGGCCAACTCGTCCCTTGACATTGTCTTACATGATACATATTATGTAGTAGCCCATTTTCACTATGTCTTATCAATAGGAGCTGTATTTGCTATTATAGGCGGATTTGTTCACTGGTTCCCTTTATTTTCGGGCTATACCCTTCATCCTACTTGATCTAAAATCCACTTCGGGGTAATGTTTGTAGGAGTAAACCTTACATTCTTCCCACAACACTTCTTAGGGTTAGCCGGAATACCACGTCGTTATTCAGACTACCCTGACGCCTACACCCTATGAAACACAATCTCATCAATCGGATCACTAATTTCACTCGTCGCAGTAATTATAATAATATTTATTATTTGGGAGGCATTCGCATCTAAACGAGAAGTAATAACAACAGAACTCACCTCCACAAATATTGAATGGCTGCACGGATGCCCCCCTCCGTACCATACATTCGAAGAACCATCCTTTGTACAAGCACGAACTAACTAACAAGAAAGGAAGGAATCGAACCCCCCTAAACCGATTTCAAGTCGACCATATAACCAATCTATCACTTTCTTCAAGATGTTAGTAAAATATATTACAAAGCCTTGTCAAGGCTTAATTACTAGTTAAAGCCTTGTACATCTTATATGGCCCACCCATCTCAACTAGGTTTTCAAGACGCCGCATCCCCGATTATAGAAGAGCTTTTACACTTCCACGACCATGCCCTAATAGCCGTTTTTTTAATTAGCACGCTAGTACTTTATATTATTACAACTATAATAACAACCAAACTAACAAACACTAATGCAATAGACGCCCAAGAAATTGAGATAGTATGAACAATTATGCCTGCAATTATCCTAATTGTTATTGCACTACCATCACTACGAATTTTATATCTTATAGACGAAATTAGCGACCCCCACTTAACAGTTAAAGCCATTGGCCATCAATGATATTGAAGCTACGAATTTACAAACTACGAAGACTTAGTATTTGACTCTTATATGCTACCAACACAAAATCTTACTCCGGGTCAATTCCGACTTCTAGAAGTTGACAACCGAATAGTAGTACCAATAGAATCCCCCGTCCGTATATTAATTTCAGCAGAGGATGTCCTCCACTCATGAGCAGTACCGTCCATAGGTGTAAAAACAGACGCAATCCCGGGCCGACTAAACCAAACAACTTTTATCGCATCTCGTCCAGGAGTATTCTATGGGCAATGCTCTGAGATCTGTGGAGCAAATCACAGCTTTATACCAATTGTAGTAGAAGCAACACCATTAAAACACTTCCAAAAATGATCTTCATCAATACTAGAAGCATCATTAAGAAGCTTTCATTGGTAAGCAATAGCCTTTTAAGCTAAAGATCGGTGACTACCAACCACCCTTAATGACATGCCACAACTCAACCCGGGCCCCTGATTTGCTATCTTCATATTCTCATGAGCTGTCTACCTGACAATTTTAACATCTAAAATCAACAACTTTCAGCACCAAAATACCCCCACATTACAAAACACAAAAAAAGGAAAAAAACAACCCTGAAACTGACCATGAACTTAAGCTTTTTTGATCAATTCCTTAGCCCAACCCTTTTTGGATTACCTTTAATTGGCCTCGCCCTTATCCTACCATGACTATTGTTTCCTAAACCAACCAACCACTGGTTAAATAATCGACTAACAACAACCCAAGCTTGATTCTTTAATATATTTACCAAACAACTCATAACCCCAATCAACACTAAAGGACACAACTGATCCCTAATACTGGCCGCCTTAATAATATTTCTTATTACTATTAACCTTCTAGGCCTCTTACCATACACATTTACCCCAACAACACAACTCTCATTAAACCTAGGTCTTGCCGTCCCATTATGATTTGCCACAGTACTTATGGGCCTACGTAATCAGCCAACTATAGCCCTGGGACATATACTGCCAGAAGGCACACCAACCCCCCTTATTCCTGTTCTTATTATTATTGAAACAATTAGCTTATTTATTCGACCATTAGCACTAGGAGTGCGACTTACAGCCAATCTAACTGCTGGACACCTGCTCATTCAACTCATTTCAACAGCAGTGTTAGTTCTAATACCCCTCATACCAACAGTATCTGCACTAACTATAATTATTCTACTTCTTCTAACCCTTCTAGAAATCGCAGTGGCTATAATTCAAGCATACGTATTTGTGCTTCTTCTAAGCCTGTATCTACAAGAAAATGTATAATGGCACACCAAGCACACGCTTATCACATAGTAGACCCAAGCCCCTGACCACTCACAGGGGCTATCGCAGCATTATTACTAACCTCAGGAATAGCAATATGATTTCACTTTGGTTCAATAACCCTTCTAGAACTTGGACTTGTAGTTATACTTCTAACAATATTTCAATGATGACGAGACATTATCCGAGAAGGCACATTCCAGGGCCACCATACTCCCCCTGTTCAAAAAGGCCTTCGATACGGAATAATTCTTTTTATTACCTCAGAAGTACTTTTCTTTTTCGGCTTTTTTTGAGCATTCTACAACTCAAGCCTAGCTCCAACCCCGGAATTAGGTGAATGCTGACCCCCAACAGGAATCACACCACTTGACCCATTTGAAGTCCCATTACTAAATACCGCCGTCCTACTGGCCTCAGGGGTTACAGTAACATGAGCCCACCATAGCATCATACAAGGCAATCGCAAAGAGGCCATTCAATCCTTATTTCTTACAATTGTACTAGGACTGTACTTTACAGCCCTTCAAGCCATAGAATACTACGAAGCTCCATTCACAATTGCAGATGGCATCTATGGCTCTACCTTTTTTGTTGCAACCGGATTCCACGGATTACACGTCATTATTGGATCCCTTTTCCTGCTAGTATGCCTACTACGACAAATTAACTTTCACTTTACATTAAATCACCACTTTGGCTTTGAAGCAGCAGCATGATATTGACACTTTGTTGATGTAGTATGACTATTCCTGTACGTATCAATTTATTGATGAGGATCCTATCTTTTTAGTATAATTAATATAAGCGACTTCCAATCACTTGATCTTAGTTTAAACCTAAGAAAAGATAATGAACCTAATCTTATTAATAATTCTTATTACAACTGCCTTATCTATTTTACTCATCACCATTAGCTTCTGGCTACCACTAAACAACCCAGACACAGAGAAACTATCGCCCTATGAATGCGGTTTTGACCCACTAGGCTCCGCCCGACTACCATTTTCAATCCGCTTTTTCCTAATCGCCATTCTTTTTCTCCTTTTTGACCTAGAGATTGCCCTTCTACTTCCAACTCCTTGAGCTTCACAATTATTACCAATAAACACTATAGTTTGATCAACTATTATTTTACTTCTTCTAACAGTCGGACTTATTTACGAATGAATTCAAGGGGGCTTAGAATGAGCTGAATAAGTATTTATTCTAAACAAGAACACTGATTTCGACTCAGTAAATTTTGGTTTAACCCCAAAAATACTTTATGTCACCAACACTTTTCACAATCACATCAGCATTTTCACTAAGCACTACAGGATTAATACTTCATCGAACACACTTCCTATCGGCCCTTTTATGCCTAGAAGGGATAATACTGGCAATATTTATTGCCCTCTCTGCCCTATCTACACAAATAAATACCATATCTAACTTTTCTATTCCAATATTTTTGCTAACTCTCTCTGCATGTGAGGCTAGCACAGGACTAGCCCTAATAGTAGCCACAACCCGAACACACGGAACAGATCATTTAAAAAACCTTAACCTCCTACAATGCTAAAAATTTTAATTCCTACTATCATGCTTGTCCCACTAGCCTGACTAACAAGCCCTAAATGACTTTGGACTAGTTTTATACTGAATGCCTCGCTTATTGCCATAACAAGCCTAATATTATTTAATATCCCATTTGAATTTTCAACCACAACTAACCTCTACATAACAATTGACCAAGTCTCATCACCCCTTATAGTCTTAACATGCTGACTGCTACCGCTAATAACCCTTGCCAGCCAGAATCACCTAAAAATAAACCCACTAACCCGCCAGCGAACATATCTAATTATGCTTGCACTATTACAAATATCGTTAATCACTGCATTTTCGTCAACAGAACTAATCTTATTTTACATTGCATTTGAAGCCACCTTAATCCCAACACTAGTAATCATTACCCGATGAGGAAACCAAACAGAACGACTCAACGCAGGAACTTATTTCCTGTTTTATACCCTCGCTGGGTCTCTTCCCTTACTAATTGCCCTATTAACCCTTCAAGCCACCCTAGGATCCCTCTCACTAACCCTTATTAACTTAATGGAGCCCATAATACTGTATAATAACTCAGATAAAATACTATGGTTGGCCTGCTTATTAGCCTTCATAGTAAAAATACCTCTTTATGGCATCCACCTTTGACTCCCAAAAGCCCACGTAGAAGCCCCAATCGCAGGCTCAATAATCCTAGCAGCAGTTCTCTTAAAACTGGGGGGCTATGGCATCATTCGAATTACTACTATTCTAACCCCCCTAACAAAAGATCTATCCTACCCATTTATAATCCTGGCATTATGGGGAGTTGTAATAACCGGCCTAATTTGCCTACGACAAACAGACCTGAAATCACTTATTGCGTACTCATCAGTTAGCCATATAGGACTAGTAATTGCCGCCATCATAATCCAAACCCCATGAAGCATAACAGGAGCCGTCATCTTGATAATCTCACACGGACTCATTTCATCCGCCCTATTCTGCTTAGCAAACTTAAATTATGAACGAACACATAGCCGAACTCTACTATTAACCCGAGGTGCCCAAACAATCTTACCTCTTATAGCCACATGATGGCTCCTCGCGAATCTCTCTAACATGGCCCTTCCCCCATCCATAAATTTATGAGGAGAACTAACAATTATAGTATCACTATTTAACTGATCACCATGAACAATTTTAATTACAGGAGCAGGCACCCTTATTACGGCCTCATACACCTTATATATATTTTTAACAACACAACGAGGCCAAACTCCCCCACATCTAAACCTACTATCGCCCGCCTACACACGAGAACACCTTTTAATAGCTTTACATCTTATTCCAATAGCCCTCCTAATCCTAAAACCTGCTATTATCTCTGGAACGTTCTCATGTGCGTATAGTTTAAAAAAATATTAGATTGTGATTCTAAAATTGAAAGTTAGACCCTTTCTACACACCGAGAAAAGTTAAGAAACACAGAGATTGCTAATTATCTGACTCTAAGGTTAAAATCCTTAGTTTTCTCAACTTTTAAAGGATAATAGTAATCCATTGGTTTTAGGAACCAAAAAATCTTGGTGCAACTCCAAGTAAAAGTTATGAGCCCTATACTAATGTTTAACTCAACATATATTCTTTCTTTAGTTATACTAATAATCCCTATTTTCTTATCAATTATTATAAAGATGCCAAATACATGACCAACCCTGGTAAAAACATCTGTAAAATACTCATTTATATTTAGTCTTCTACCAATATTAATCTTCTTAAATACCGGACTTGAGTCAACAACAATAAACTTCTCCTGAATAATAATCTACAACTTTAATATCTCATCAAGCATTAAAATTGACCAATACTCAATTTTATTTTCACCAATCGCCCTGTTTGTTACATGATCCATTTTAGAATTTGCAATCTGATATATACACTCTGACCGAGAAGTCAACCGATTCTTCAAATATTTACTAATTTTTTTACTGGCAATAATAATTTTGGTGTCCGCCAATAATATATTTCAACTGTTTATTGGCTGAGAAGGAGTCGGAATTATGTCATTTCTACTAATTGGATGATGGTACGCTCGACCAAATGCCAATACCGCTGCCATACAAGCAGTCATATATAACCGTGTTGGAGACATTGGACTTGTCCTTAGCATAGCATGACTATCTATAAACACAAACTCATGAGAACTCCAACAAATATTTATAACATATAACAAAGAGTCAATGCTCCCACTAATAGGCCTAGTTTTAGCCGCCATAGGAAAATCCGCCCAATTTGGCCTCCACCCCTGGCTTCCAGCAGCAATGGAAGGCCCAACACCAGTATCAGCACTACTTCACTCAAGCACAATGGTCGTAGCAGGCATTTTTCTACTAATTCGGTTCCAACCAATAATTGGACAAAACCAAACAATCCTTTCCATCTGCCTATGCCTTGGCGCAGTCACGACTCTATTTACAGCAACTTGTGCTCTGACACAAAATGATATCAAAAAAATCGTAGCCTTCTCAACATCAAGCCAACTAGGTTTGATAATAATTACCATCGGACTAAACCAACCACAACTAGCCTTCTTCCACATTTGTACACACGCCTTCTTTAAAGCAATACTTTTTCTTTGCTCAGGATCAATTATTCACAGCCTAAATGACGAACAAGACATCCGTAAAATGGGAGGCCTACAAAAAATATTACCAACCACCACCACTTGCTTAACAATTGGAAGCCTGGCACTTGCTGGAACCCCCTATCTCTCGGGGTTTTTTTCAAAAGACGCCATCATTGAAGCTATAAACACATCATACCTAAACTCCTGATCACTAGTTTTAACCCTACTCGCAACCTCCTTCACAGCGGCCTACAGCTTCCGAATTATTTTCTTCTCTTCTATAAACAACCCACGACTCCTTCCTGTATCCCCGATCAATGAAAACAATGACCTTCTGACTAAGCCCATTACACGACTAGCATGGGGCAGCATAATTGCAGGAATATTAATTATTAAATGCACTTCCCCTATAAAAACACAAGTACTCACTATGCCGACAACAATGAAACTTACAGCACTTCTAGTAACAATCCTAGGCCTTATAATTGCAATTGATGTGGCTATATTTTCAAACAAACAAAAAACAAATATACACACCTTCTCTAACATGTTAGCCTTTTTCCCAATAGTACTTCACCGCCTTGCCCCAAAAGCAAAACTTAACTTCGGACAAAGCATTTCAACGCACATCACGGATACCCTATGATATGAAAAATTGGGCCCAAAAGGACTTTCAAACCAAATTCTGCCACCTATCAAAGCCACAACAAATCTTCAAACAGGCATAATCAAAACATATATAATAATTTTTATAGTTAATATCTTATTAATTATGATATTATCTTACAGCCCGTAATGCTCCCCGAGATACACCACGAGTAACCTCTAACACCACAAACAATGTTAAAAGAAGCGCCCACCCTACAACCACCAACAACAGCCCGCCAAAAGAATATATAACCCCAACCCCCCATCAGTCAAGCCCAACCACCTGCAAGTCTACACAACCACCACTAAACAGAGACTCAACAGAAAAATCACAGCCAAAAAATAAACCCCCAACGACTAAAAATGTCACATAAACGCACACATGGGCCACAACAGACCAATTCCCCCATGCCTCAGGATATGGCTCCGCAGCAAGGGAGGCAGAATATGCAAAAACAACTATTATGCCCCCCAAATAAATAAGTAATAAAACCAAAGACAAAAAAGACACCCCCAAATCAACTAACAAACAACAACCCCCTACAGATGCCAAAACTAACCCAAAAGCGGCAAAATAGGGAGAAGGGTTAGAAGCCACCGCAACCAAACCAACTAGCACTACTATTATAGATAAAAAACTAAAATAAATCATTATTTCCGCCCGGACTCTAACCAGGACCTCTGACCTGAAAAATCAATGTTGTATTCAACTACAAAAACAATGGCCCACATCATACGAAAAACCCACCCCCTACTAAAAATTATTAATAATTCATTCATCGACCTCCCAGCGCCGTCAAACATCTCCTACTGATGAAATTTCGGCTCCCTGCTCGGCATCTGCCTTATTACACAAATCGTAACAGGATTATTCCTCGCCATACACTACACAGCAGACACATACTCAGCATTTTCATCAGTTGCCCATATTTGCCGAGACGTAAACTACGGCTGACTAGTACGAAACATCCATGCAAACGGTGCCTCATTCTTCTTCATTTGTATCTACATACATATCGGACGAGGTTTGTATTATGGCTCCTATATATTTAAAGAAACATGAAATATTGGAGTAATCCTGCTATTTTTAGTTATAGCAACAGCATTCGTTGGATATGTCCTCCCATGAGGACAAATATCATTCTGAGGCGCCACAGTCATTACAAATCTACTCTCAGCTGTCCCATATATAGGCGACACTCTTGTACAATGAATCTGGGGAGGATTTTCAATTGACAAAGCCACCCTTACCCGATTCTTCGCATTCCACTTCCTATTTCCATTTCTAATCGCCGGAGCCAGCATCGTTCACCTCCTCTTCCTCCACGAAACAGGCTCAAATAACCCAACCGGGATTATTTCTAACGGGGACAAAATTCCATTCCACCCATACTTTTCCTATAAAGACATCCTGGGATTTCTACTTATGTTATTAATCCTAGTACTAATTTCGCTTCTAACCCCAAACCTTTTAGGAGACCCAGAAAACTTTACCCCCGCCAACCCGTTAGCAACCCCGCCACACATCCAGCCCGAATGATACTTCTTATTTGCCTACGCAATTCTACGATCCATTCCTAATAAACTAGGAGGCGTAGTAGCCCTATTAATATCCATTCTAATCTTAATAATCTATCCGGCACTTCATACATCAAAACAGCGTAGCCTAATATTCCGACCTATTTCACAAATCCTTTTTTGGGCACTAGTAGCGAACATTCTAATTTTAACCTGGATCGGCGGAAAACCAGTAGAACCACCGTTTATCGAAATTGGACAAATTGCCTCCATCCTTTACTTCTCCTTATTTATTATCCTAATCCCAATAACAGGCCTACTAGAGAACAAGCTAATGAAGTGATGCCCGAATAGTTTAAACAAAATATCGGTCTTGTAAGCCGAAGCCGGAGATTAACACATCCTTCGAGCAATGTCCCGGACCCCGCCACTATTACCCCCTACCCGGACCCCGCCACTATTACCCCCTACCCGGGCCCCGCCACTATTACCCCCTACCCGGGCCCCGCCACTATTACCCCCTACCCGGGCCCCGCCACTATTACCCCCTACCCGGGCCCCGCCACTATTACCCCCTACCCGGACCCCGCCACCATAAACACACACACATCTTTGCCTAATAAACCCCTCAAGAGGGAAAGATTTTCACTTCCACCGCTGGCACCCAAAGCCAAAATTCTAAGCCTAAACTACCTCTCGCACCCGACCCCCTCCC
>NW_027150351.1:0-28084 GCF_031143425.1 Pleurodeles waltl
CAGCCCTAACCCTGAGCCCTAAAAACATCCCCAGCCCTAAAAACTCCAGCGCTAACCCTAAGCCCTAAAAACAGCCCCAGCCCGGAAAACAGCCCCAGCCCTAACCCTAAAAACTAACCCAGCCCTAACCCTGAGTCCTAAGAATAGCCCCAGCCCTAACCATGAGCCCTAAAAACATCCCCAGCCCTGAAAACTGTCCCAGCCCTAACCCTAAGCCCTAAAAACAGCCCCAGCCCTGAAAACGACCCCATCCCTAACCCTAAAAACTAACCCATCCCTAACCCTGAGCCCTAACAATAGTCCCAGCCCTAACCCTGAGCCCTAAAAACATCCCCAGCCCTAAAAACTCCCAGCCCTAAGCCCTAAAATTGCCCCAGCCCTGAAAACGGCCCCAGCCCTATCCCTAAAAACCAACCCAGCCCTAACCCTAAGCCCTAAAAACAGCCCCAGCCCTGAAAAAGACCCCAGCCCTAACCCTAAAAACTAACCCATCCCTAACCCTGAGCCCTAACAATAGCCCCAGCCCTAACCCTGAGCCCTAAAAACATCCCCAGCCCTAAAAATTCCCAGCCCTAACCCTAAGCCCTCAAAACAGCCCCAGCCCGGAAAACAGCCCCACCCCTAACCCTAAAAACTAACCCAGCCCTAACCCTGAGCCCTAAGAATATCCCCAGCCCTAACCATGAGCCCTGAAAACATCCCCAGCCCTAAAAACTGTCCAAGCCCTAACCCTAAGCCCTAAAAACAGCCCCAGCCCTGAAAACGACCCCAGCCCTAACCCTAAAAACTAACCCATCCCTAACCCTGAGCCCTAACAATAGTCCCAGCCCTAACCCTGAGCCCTAAAAACATCCCCAGCCCTAAAAACTCCCAGCCCTAAGCCCTAAAATTGCCCCAGCCCTGAAAACGGCCCCAGCCCTATCCCTAAAAACCAACCCAGCCCTAACCCTAAGCCCTAAAAACAGCCCCAGCCCTGAAAAAGACCCCAGCCCTAACCCTAAAAACTAACCCATCCCTAACCCTGAGCCCTAACAATAGTCCCAGCCCTAACCCTGAGCCCTAAAAACATCCCCAGCCCTAAAAACTCCCAGCCCTAAGCCCTAAAATTGCCCCAGCCCTGAAAACGGCCCCAGCCCTATCCCTAAAAACCAACCCAGCCCTAACCCTAAGCCCTAAAAACAGCCCCAGCCCTGAAAAAGACCCCAGCCCTAACCCTAAAAACTAACCCATCCCTAACCCTGAGCCCTAACAATAGCCCCAGCCCTAACCCTGAGCCCTAAAAACATCCCCAGCCCTAAAAATTCCCAGCCCTAACCCTAAGCCCTCAAAACAGCCCCAGCCCGGAAAACAGCCCCACCCCTAACCCTAAAAACTAACCCAGCCCTAACCCTGAGCCCTAAGAATATCCCCAGCCCTAACCATGAGCCCTGAAAACATCCCCAGCCCTAAAAACTGTCCAAGCCCTAACCCTAAGCCCTAAAAACAGCCCCAGCCCTGAAAACGACCCCAGCCCTAACCCTAAAAACTAACCCATCCCTAACCCTGAGCCCTAACAATAGTCCCAGCCCTAACCCTGAGCCCTAAAAACATCCCCAGCCCTAAAAACTCCCAGCCCTAAGCCCTAAAATTGCCCCAGCCCTGAAAACGGCCCCAGCCCTATCCCTAAAAACCAACCCAGCCCTAACCCTAAGCCCTAAAAACAGCCCCAGCCCTGAAAAAGACCCCAGCCCTAACCCTAAAAACTAACCCATCCCTAACCCTGAGCCCTAACAATAGCCCCAGCCCTAACCCTGAGCCCTAAAAACATCCCCAGCCCTAAAAATTCCCAGCCCTAACCCTAAGCCCTCAAAACAGCCCCAGCCCGGAAAACAGCCCCACCCCTAACCCTAAAAACTAACCCAGCCCTAACCCTGAGCCCTAAGAATATCCCCAGCCCTAACCATGAGCCCTGAAAACATCCCCAGCCCTAAAAACTGTCCAAGCCCTAACCCTAAGCCCTAAAAACAGCCCCAGCCCTGAAAACGACCCCATCCCTAACCCTAAAAACTAACCCATCCCTAACCCTGAGCCCTAACAATAGTCCCAGCCCTAACCCTGAGCCCTAAAAACATCCCCAGCCCTAAAAACTCCCAGCCCTAAGCCCTAAAATTGCCCCAGCCCTGAAAACGGCCCCAGCCCTATCCCTAAAAACCAACCCAGCCCTAACCCTAAGCCCTAAAAACAGCCCCAGCCCTGAAAAAGACCCCAGCCCTAACCCTAAAAACTAACCCATCCCTAACCCTGAGCCCTAACAATAGCCCCAGCCCTAACCCTGAGCCCTAAAAACATCCCCAGCCCTAAAAATTCCCAGCCCTAACCCTAAGCCCTCAAAACAGCCCCAGCCCGGAAAACAGCCCCACCCCTAACCCTAAAAACTAACCCAGCCCTAACCCTGAGCCCTAAGAATATCCCCAGCCCTAACCATGAGCCCTGAAAACATCCCCAGCCCTAAAAACTGTCCAAGCCCTAACCCTAAGCCCTAAAAACAGCCCCAGCCCTGAAAACGACCCCAGCCCTAACCCTAAAAACTAACCCATCCCTAACCCTGAGCCCTAACAATAGTCCCAGCCCTAACCCTGAGCCCTAAAAACATCCCCAGCCCTAAAAACTCCCAGCCCTAACCCTAAGCCCTAAAAACAGCCCCAGCCCGGAAAACAGCCCCAGCCCTAACCCTAAAAACTAACCCAGCCCTAACCCTGAGCCCTAAGAATAGCCCCAGCCCTAACCATGAGCCCTAAAAACATCCCCAGCCCTAAAAACTGTCCCAGCCCTAACCCTAAGCCCTAAAAACAGCCCCGCCCTGAAAACGACCCCATCCCTAACCCTAAAAACTAACCCATCCCTAACCCTGAGCCCTAACAATAGTCCCAGCACTAACCCTGAGCCCTAAAAACATCCCCAGCCCTAAAAACTCCCAGCCCTAAGCCCTAAAATTGCCCCAGCCCTGAAAACGGCCCCAGCCCTATCCCTAAAAACCAACCCAGCCCTAACCCTAAGCCCTAAAAACAGCCCCAGCCCTGAAAAAGACCCCAGCCCTAACCCTAAAAACTAACCCATCCCTAACCCTGAGCCCTAACAATAGTCCCAGCCCTAACCCTGAGCCCTAAAAACATCCCCAGCCCTAAAAACTCCCAGCCCTAAGCCCTAAAATTGCCCCAGCCCTGAAAACGGCCCCAGCCCTATCCCTAAAAACCAACCCAGCCCTAACCCTAAGCCCTAAAAACAGCCCCAGCCCTGAAAAAGACCCCAGCCCTAACCCTAAAAACTAACCCATCCCTAACCCTGAGCCCTAACAATAGTCCCAGCCCTAACCCTGAGCCCTAAAAACATCCCCAGCCCTAAAAACTCCCAGCCCTAAGCCCTAAAATTGCCCCAGCCCTGAAAACGGCCCCAGCCCTATCCCTAAAAACCAACCCAGCCCTAACCCTAAGCCCTAAAAACAGCCCCAGCCCTGAAAAAGACCCCAGCCCTAACCCTAAAAACTAACCCATCCCTAACCCTGAGCCCTAACAATAGTCCCAGCCCTAACCCTGAGCCCTAAAAACATCCCCAGCCCTAAAAACTCCCAGCCCTAACCCTAAGCCCTAAAAACAGCCCCAGCCCGGAAAACAGCCCCAGCCCTAACCCTAAAAACTAACCCAGCCCTAACCCTGAGCCCTAAGAATAGCCCCAGCCCTAACCATGAGCCCTAAAAACATCCCCAGCCCTAAAAACTGTCCCAGCCCTAACCCTAAGCCCTAAAAACAGCCCCGCCCTGAAAACGACCCCATCCCTAACCCTAAAAACTAACCCATCCCTAACCCTGAGCCCTAACAATAGTCCCAGCACTAACCCTGAGCCCTAAAAACATCCCCAGCCCTAAAAACTCCCAGCCCTAAGCCCTAAAATTGCCCCAGCCCTGAAAACGGCCCCAGCCCTATCCCTAAAAACCAACCCAGCCCTAACCCTAAGCCCTAAAAACAGCCCCAGCCCTGAAAAAGACCCCAGCCCTAACCCTAAAAACTAACCCATCCCTAACCCTGAGCCCTAACAATAGTCCCAGCCCTAACCCTGAGCCCTAAAAACATCCCCAGCCCTAAAAACTCCCAGCCCTAAGCCCTAAAATTGCCCCAGCCCTGAAAACGGCCCCAGCCCTATCCCTAAAAACCAACCCAGCCCTAACCCTAAGCCCTAAAAACAGCCCCAGCCCTGAAAAAGACCCCAGCCCTAACCCTAAAAACTAACCCATCCCTAACCCTGAGCCCTAACAATAGTCCCAGCCCTAACCCTGAGCCCTAAAAACATCCCCAGCCCTAAAAACTCCCAGCCCTAACCCTAAGCCCTAAAAACAGCCCCAGCCCGGAAAACAGCCCCAGCCCTAACCCTAAAAACTAACCCAGCCCTAACCCTGAGCCCTAAGAATAGCCCCAGCCCTAACCATGAGCCCTAAAAACATCCCCAGCCCTAAAAATTCCCAGCCCTAACCCTAAGCCCTCAAAACAGCCCCAGCCCGGAAAACAGCCCCACCCCTAACCCTAAAAACTAACCCAGCCCTAACCCTGAGCCCTAAGAATATCCCCAGCCCTAACCATGAGCCCTGAAAACATCCCCAGCCCTAAAAACTGTCCAAGCCCTAACCCTAAGCCCTAAAAACAGCCCCAGCCCTGAAAACGACCCCAGCCCTAACCCTAAAAACTAACCCATCCCTAACCCTGAGCCCTAACAATAGTCCCAGCCCTAACCCTGAGCCCTAAAAACATCCCCAGCCCTAAAAACTCCCAGCCCTAAGCCCTAAAATTGCCCCAGCCCTGAAAACGGCCCCAGCCCTATCCCTAAAAACCAACCCAGCCCTAACCCTAAGCCCTAAAAACAGCCCCAGCCCTGAAAAAGACCCCAGCCCTAACCCTAAAAACTAACCCATCCCTAACCCTGAGCCCTAACAATAGTCCCAGCCCTAACCCTGAGCCCTAAAAACATCCCCAGCCCTAAAAACTCCCAGCCCTAAGCCCTAAAATTGCCCCAGCCCTGAAAACGGCCCCAGCCCTATCCCTAAAAACCAACCCAGCCCTAACCCTAAGCCCTAAAAACAGCCCCAGCCCTGAAAAAGACCCCAGCCCTAACCCTAAAAACTAACCCATCCCTAACCCTGAGCCCTAACAATAGTCCCAGCCCTAACCCTGAGCCCTAAAAACATCCCCAGCCCTAAAAACTCCCAGCCCTAAGCCCTAAAATTGCCCCAGCCCTGAAAACGGCCCCAGCCCTATCCCTAAAAACCAACCCAGCCCTAACCCTAAGCCCTAAAAACAGCCCCAGCCCTGAAAAAGACCCCAGCCCTAACCCTAAAAACTAACCCATCCCTAACCCTGAGCCCTAACAATAGCCCCAGCCCTAACCCTGAGCCCTAAAAACATCCCCAGCCCTAAAAATTCCCAGCCCTAACCCTAAGCCCTCAAAACAGCCCCAGCCCGGAAAACAGCCCCACCCCTAACCCTAAAAACTAACCCAGCCCTAACCCTGAGCCCTAAGAATATCCCCAGCCCTAACCATGAGCCCTGAAAACATCCCCAGCCCTAAAAACTGTCCAAGCCCTAACCCTAAGCCCTAAAAACAGCCCCAGCCCTGAAAACGACCCCATCCCCAACCCTAAAAACTAACCCATCCCTAACCCTGAGCCCTAACAATAGTCCCAGCACTAACCCTGAGCCCTAAAAACATCCCCAGCCCTAAAAACTCCCAGCCCTAAGCCCTAAAATTGCCCCAGCCCTGAAAACGGCCCCAGCCCTATCCCTAAAAACCAACCCAGCCCTAACCCTAAGCCCTAAAAACAGCCCCAGCCCTGAAAAAGACCCCAGCCCTAACCCTAAAAACTAACCCATCCCTAACCCTGAGCCCTAACAATAGCCCCAGCCCTAACCCTGAGCCCTAAAAACATCCCCAGCCCTAAAAATTCCCAGCCCTAACCCTAAGCCCTCAAAACAGCCCCAGCCCGGAAAACAGCCCCACCCCTAACCCTAAAAACTAACCCAGCCCTAACCCTGAGCCCTAAGAATATCCCCAGCCCTAACCATGAGCCCTGAAAACATCCCCAGCCCTAAAAACTGTCCAAGCCCTAACCCTAAGCCCTAAAAACAGCCCCAGCCCTGAAAACGACCCCAGCCCTAACCCTAAAAACTAACCCATCCCTAACCCTGAGCCCTAACAATAGTCCCAGCCCTAACCCTGAGCCCTAAAAACATCCCCAGCCCTAAAAACTCCCAGCCCTAAGCCCTAAAATTGCCCCAGCCCTGAAAACGGCCCCAGCCCTATCCCTAAAAACCAACCCAGCCCTAACCCTAAGCCCTAAAAACAGCCCCAGCCCTGAAAAAGACCCCAGCCCTAACCCTAAAAACTAACCCATCCCTAACCCTGAGCCCTAACAATAGTCCCAGCCCTAACCCTGAGCCCTAAAAACATCCCCAGCCCTAAAAACTCCCAGCCCTAAGCCCTAAAATTGCCCCAGCCCTGAAAACGGCCCCAGCCCTATCCCTAAAAACCAACCCAGCCCTAACCCTAAGCCCTAAAAACAGCCCCAGCCCTGAAAAAGACCCCAGCCCTAACCCTAAAAAACTAACCCATCCCTAACCCTGAGCCCTAACAATAGTCCCAGCCCTAACCCTGAGCCCTAAAAACATCCCCAGCCCTAAAAACTCCCAGCCCTAACCCTAAGCCCTAAAAACAGCCCCAGCCCGGAAAACAGCCCCAGCCCTAACCCTAAAAACTAACCCAGCCCTAACCCTGAGCCCTAAGAATAGCCCCAGCCCTAACCATGAGCCCTAAAAACATCCCCAGCCCTAAAAACTGTCCCAGCCCTAACCCTAAGCCCTAAAAACAGCCCCGCCCTGAAAACGACCCCATCCCTAACCCTAAAAACTAACCCATCCCTAACCCTGAGCCCTAACAATAGTCCCAGCACTAACCCTGAGCCCTAAAAACATCCCCAGCCCTAAAAACTCCCAGCCCTAAGCCCTAAAATTGCCCCAGCCCTGAAAACGGCCCCAGCCCTATCCCTAAAAACCAACCCAGCCCTAACCCTAAGCCCTAAAAACAGCCCCAGCCCTGAAAAAGACCCCAGCCCTAACCCTAAAAACTAACCCATCCCTAACCCTGAGCCCTAACAATAGTCCCAGCCCTAACCCTGAGCCCTAAAAACATCCCCAGCCCTAAAAACTCCCAGCCCTAACCCTAAGCCCTAAAAACAGCCCCAGCCCGGAAAACAGCCCCAGCCCTAACCCTAAAAACTAACCCAGCCCTAACCCTGAGCCCTAAGAATAGCCCCAGCCCTAACCATGAGCCCTAAAAACATCCCCAGCCCTAAAAACTGTCCCAGCCCTAACCCTAAGCCCTAAAAACAGCCCCGCCCTGAAAACGACCC
Organism: Pleurodeles waltl; assembly: GCF_031143425.1. NCBI lineage: Eukaryota > Metazoa > Chordata > Amphibia > Caudata > Salamandridae > Pleurodeles > Pleurodeles waltl. The sequence continues at coordinate 7,430 of NW_027150351.1, forward strand.
CATCCCTAACCCTAAAAACTAACCCATCCCTAACCCTGAGCCCTAACAATAGTCCCAGCACTAACCCTGAGCCCTAAAAACATCCCCAGCCCTAAAAACTCCCAGCCCTAAGCCCTAAAATTGCCCCAGCCCTGAAAACGGCCCCAGCCCTATCCCTAAAAACCAACCCAGCCCTAACCCTAAGCCCTAAAAACAGCCCCAGCCCTGAAAAAGACCCCAGCCCTAACCCTAAAAACTAACCCATCCCTAACCCTGAGCCCTAACAATAGTCCCAGCCCTAACCCTGAGCCCTAAAAACATCCCCAGCCCTAAAAACTCCCAGCCCTAAGCCCTAAAATTGCCCCAGCCCTGAAAACGGCCCCAGCCCTATCCCTAAAAACCAACCCAGCCCTAACCCTAAGCCCTAAAAACAGCCCCAGCCCTGAAAAAGACCCCAGCCCTAACCCTAAAAACTAACCCATCCCTAACCCTGAGCCCTAACAATAGTCCCAGCCCTAACCCTGAGCCCTAAAAACATCCCCAGCCCTAAAAACTCCCAGCCCTAAGCCCTAAAATTGCCCCAGCCCTGAAAACGGCCCCAGCCCTATCCCTAAAAACCAACCCAGCCCTAACCCTAAGCCCTAAAAACAGCCCCAGCCCTGAAAAAGACCCCAGCCCTAACCCTAAAAACTAACCCATCCCTAACCCTGAGCCCTAACAATAGTCCCAGCCCTAACCCTGAGCCCTAAAAACATCCCCAGCCCTAAAAACTCCCAGCCCTAACCCTAAGCCCTAAAAACAGCCCCAGCCCGGAAAACAGCCCCAGCCCTAACCCTAAAAACTAACCCAGCCCTAACCCTGAGCCCTAAGAATAGCCCCAGCCCTAACCATGAGCCCTAAAAACATCCCCAGCCCTAAAAACTGTCCCAGCCCTAACCCTAAGCCCTAAAAACAGCCCCGCCCTGAAAACGACCCCATCCCTAACCCTAAAAACTAACCCATCCCTAACCCTGAGCCCTAACAATAGTCCCAGCACTAACCCTGAGCCCTAAAAACATCCCCAGCCCTAAAAACTCCCAGCCCTAAGCCCTAAAATTGCCCCAGCCCTGAAAACGGCCCCAGCCCTATCCCTAAAAACCAACCCAGCCCTAACCCTAAGCCCTAAAAACAGCCCCAGCCCTGAAAAAGACCCCAGCCCTAACCCTAAAAACTAACCCATCCCTAACCCTGAGCCCTAACAATAGTCCCAGCCCTAACCCTGAGCCCTAAAAACATCCCCAGCCCTAAAAACTCCCAGCGCTAACCCTAAGCCCTAAAAACAGCCCCAGCCCGGAAAACAGCCCCAGCCCTAACCCTAAAAACTAACCCAGCCCTAACCCTGAGTCCTAAGAATAGCCCCAGCCCTAACCATGAGCCCTAAAAACATCCCCAGCCCTGAAAACTGTCCCAGCCCTAACCCTAAGCCCTAAAAACAGCCCCAGCCCTGAAAACGACCCCATCCCTAACCCTAAAAACTAACCCATCCCTAACCCTGAGCCCTAACAATAGTCCCAGCCCTAACCCTGAGCCCTAAAAACATCCCCAGCCCTAAAAACTCCCAGCCCTAAGCCCTAAAATTGCCCCAGCCCTGAAAACGGCCCCAGCCCTATCCCTAAAAACCAACCCAGCCCTAACCCTAAGCCCTAAAAACAGCCCCAGCCCTGAAAAAGACCCCAGCCCTAACCCTAAAAACTAACCCATCCCTAACCCTGAGCCCTAACAATAGCCCCAGCCCTAACCCTGAGCCCTAAAAACATCCCCAGCCCTAAAAATTCCCAGCCCTAACCCTAAGCCCTCAAAACAGCCCCAGCCCGGAAAACAGCCCCACCCCTAACCCTAAAAACTAACCCAGCCCTAACCCTGAGCCCTAAGAATATCCCCAGCCCTAACCATGAGCCCTGAAAACATCCCCAGCCCTAAAAACTGTCCAAGCCCTAACCCTAAGCCCTAAAAACAGCCCCAGCCCTGAAAACGACCCCAGCCCTAACCCTAAAAACTAACCCATCCCTAACCCTGAGCCCTAACAATAGTCCCAGCCCTAACCCTGAGCCCTAAAAACATCCCCAGCCCTAAAAACTCCCAGCCCTAAGCCCTAAAATTGCCCCAGCCCTGAAAACGGCCCCAGCCCTATCCCTAAAAACCAACCCAGCCCTAACCCTAAGCCCTAAAAACAGCCCCAGCCCTGAAAAAGACCCCAGCCCTAACCCTAAAAACTAACCCATCCCTAACCCTGAGCCCTAACAATAGTCCCAGCCCTAACCCTGAGCCCTAAAAACATCCCCAGCCCTAAAAACTCCCAGCCCTAAGCCCTAAAATTGCCCCAGCCCTGAAAACGGCCCCAGCCCTATCCCTAAAAACCAACCCAGCCCTAACCCTAAGCCCTAAAAACAGCCCCAGCCCTGAAAAAGACCCCAGCCCAAACCCTAAAAACTAACCCATCCCTAACCCTGAGCCCTAACAATAGTCCCAGCCCTAACCCTGAGCCCTAAAAACATCCCCAGCCCTAAAAACTCCCAGCGCTAACCCTAAGCCCTAAAAACAGCCCCAGCCCGGAAAACAGCCCCAGCCCTAACCCTAAAAACTAACCCAGCCCTAACCCTGAGTCCTAAGAATAGCCCCAGCCCTAACCATGAGCCCTAAAAACATCCCCAGCCCTGAAAACTGTCCCAGCCCTAACCCTAAGCCCTAAAAACAGCCCCAGCCCTGAAAACGACCCCATCCCTAACCCTAAAAACTAACCCATCCCTAACCCTGAGCCCTAACAATAGTCCCAGCCCTAACCCTGAGCCCTAAAAACATCCCCAGCCCTAAAAACTCCCAGCCCTAAGCCCTAAAATTGCCCCAGCCCTGAAAACGGCCCCAGCCCTATCCCTAAAAACCAACCCAGCCCTAACCCTAAGCCCTAAAAACAGCCCCAGCCCTGAAAAAGACCCCAGCCCTAACCCTAAAAACTAACCCATCCCTAACCCTGAGCCCTAACAATAGTCCCAGCCCTAACCCTGAGCCCTAAAAACATCCCCAGCCCTAAAAACTCCCAGCCCTAAGCCCTAAAATTGCCCCAGCCCTGAAAACGGCCCCAGCCCTATCCCTAAAAACCAACCCAGCCCTAACCCTAAGCCCTAAAAACAGCCCCAGCCCTGAAAAAGACCCCAGCCCTAACCCTAAAAACTAACCCATCCCTAACCCTGAGCCCTAACAATAGTCCCAGCCCTAACCCTGAGCCCTAAAAACATCCCCAGCCCTAAAAACTCCCAGCCCTAAGCCCTAAAATTGCCCCAGCCCTGAAAACGGCCCCAGCCCTATCCCTAAAAACCAACCCAGCCCTAACCCTAAGCCCTAAAAACAGCCCCAGCCCTGAAAAAGACCCCAGCCCTAACCCTAAAAACTAACCCATCCCTAACCCTGAGCCCTAACAATAGCCCCAGCCCTAACCCTGAGCCCTAAAAACATCCCCAGCCCTAAAAATTCCCAGCCCTAACCCTAAGCCCTCAAAACAGCCCCAGCCCGGAAAACAGCCCCACCCCTAACCCTAAAAACTAACCCAGCCCTAACCCTGAGCCCTAAGAATATCCCCAGCCCTAACCATGAGCCCTGAAAACATCCCCAGCCCTAAAAACTGTCCAAGCCCTAACCCTAAGCCCTAAAAACAGCCCCAGCCCTGAAAACGACCCCAGCCCTAACCCTAAAAACTAACCCATCCCTAACCCTGAGCCCTAACAATAGTCCCAGCCCTAACCCTGAGCCCTAAAAACATCCCCAGCCCTAAAAACTCCCAGCCCTAAGCCCTAAAATTGCCCCAGCCCTGAAAACGGCCCCAGCCCTATCCCTAAAAACCAACCCAGCCCTAACCCTAAGCCCTAAAAACAGCCCCAGCCCTGAAAAAGACCCCAGCCCTAACCCTAAAAACTAACCCATCCCTAACCCTGAGCCCTAACAATAGTCCCAGCCCTAACCCTGAGCCCTAAAAACATCCCCAGCCCTAAAAACTCCCAGCCCTAAGCCCTAAAATTGCCCCAGCCCTGAAAACGGCCCCAGCCCTATCCCTAAAAACCAACCCAGCCCTAACCCTAAGCCCTAAAAACAGCCCCAGCCCTGAAAAAGACCCCAGCCCTAACCCTAAAAACTAACCCATCCCTAACCCTGAGCCCTAACAATAGTCCCAGCCCTAACCCTGAGCCCTAAAAACATCCCCAGCCCTAAAAACTCCCAGCCCTAACCCTAAGCCCTAAAAACAGCCCCAGCCCGGAAAACAGCCCCAGCCCTAACCCTAAAAACTAACCCAGCCCTAACCCTGAGCCCTAAGAATAGCCCCAGCCCTAACCATGAGCCCTAAAAACATCCCCAGCCCTAAAAATTCCCAGCCCTAACCCTAAGCCCTCAAAACAGCCCCAGCCCGGAAAACAGCCCCACCCCTAACCCTAAAAACTAACCCAGCCCTAACCCTGAGCCCTAAGAATATCCCCAGCCCTAACCATGAGCCCTGAAAACATCCCCAGCCCTAAAAACTGTCCAAGCCCTAACCCTAAGCCCTAAAAACAGCCCCAGCCCTGAAAACGACCCCAGCCCTAACCCTAAAAACTAACCCATCCCTAACCCTGAGCCCTAACAATAGTCCCAGCCCTAACCCTGAGCCCTAAAAACATCCCCAGCCCTAAAAACTCCCAGCCCTAAGCCCTAAAATTGCCCCAGCCCTGAAAACGGCCCCAGCCCTATCCCTAAAAACCAACCCAGCCCTAACCCTAAGCCCTAAAAACAGCCCCAGCCCTGAAAAAGACCCCAGCCCTAACCCTAAAAACTAACCCATCCCTAACCCTGAGCCCTAACAATAGCCCCAGCCCTAACCCTGAGCCCTAAAAACATCCCCAGCCCTAAAAATTCCCAGCCCTAACCCTAAGCCCTCAAAACAGCCCCAGCCCGGAAAACAGCCCCACCCCTAACCCTAAAAACTAACCCAGCCCTAACCCTGAGCCCTAAGAATATCCCCAGCCCTAACCATGAGCCCTGAAAACATCCCCAGCCCTAAAAACTGTCCAAGCCCTAACCCTAAGCCCTAAAAACAGCCCCAGCCCTGAAAACGACCCCAGCCCTAACCCTAAAAACTAACCCATCCCTAACCCTGAGCCCTAACAATAGTCCCAGCCCTAACCCTGAGCCCTAAAAACATCCCCAGCCCTAAAAACTCCCAGCCCTAAGCCCTAAAATTGCCCCAGCCCTGAAAACGGCCCCAGCCCTATCCCTAAAAACCAACCCAGCCCTAACCCTAAGCCCTAAAAACAGCCCCAGCCCTGAAAAAGACCCCAGCCCTAACCCTAAAAACTAACCCATCCCTAACCCTGAGCCCTAACAATAGTCCCAGCCCTAACCCTGAGCCCTAAAAACATCCCCAGCCCTAAAAACTCCCAGCCCTAAGCCCTAAAATTGCCCCAGCCCTGAAAACGGCCCCAGCCCTATCCCTAAAAACCAACCCAGCCCTAACCCTAAGCCCTAAAAACAGCCCCAGCCCTGAAAAAGACCCCAGCCCTAACCCTAAAAACTAACCCATCCCTAACCCTGAGCCCTAACAATAGTCCCAGCCCTAACCCTGAGCCCTAAAAACATCCCCAGCCCTAAAAACTCCCAGCCCTAAGCCCTAAAATTGCCCCAGCCCTGAAAACGGCCCCAGCCCTATCCCTAAAAACCAACCCAGCCCTAACCCTAAGCCCTAAAAACAGCCCCAGCCCTGAAAAAGACCCCAGCCCTAACCCTAAAAACTAACCCATCCCTAACCCTGAGCCCTAACAATAGCCCCAGCCCTAACCCTGAGCCCTAAAAACATCCCCAGCCCTAAAAATTCCCAGCCCTAACCCTAAGCCCTCAAAACAGCCCCAGCCCGGAAAACAGCCCCACCCCTAACCCTAAAAACTAACCCAGCCCTAACCCTGAGCCCTAAGAATATCCCCAGCCCTAACCATGAGCCCTGAAAACATCCCCAGCCCTAAAAACTGTCCAAGCCCTAACCCTAAGCCCTAAAAACAGCCCCAGCCCTGAAAACGACCCCAGCCCTAACCCTAAAAACTAACCCATCCCTAACCCTGAGCCCTAACAATAGTCCCAGCCCTAACCCTGAGCCCTAAAAACATCCCCAGCCCTAAAAACTCCCAGCCCTAAGCCCTAAAATTGCCCCAGCCCTGAAAACGGCCCCAGCCCTATCCCTAAAAACCAACCCAGCCCTAACCCTAAGCCCTAAAAACAGCCCCAGCCCTGAAAAAGACCCCAGCCCTAACCCTAAAAACTAACCCATCCCTAACCCTGAGCCCTAACAATAGTCCCAGCCCTAACCCTGAGCCCTAAAAACATCCCCAGCCCTAAAAACTCCCAGCCCTAAGCCCTAAAATTGCCCCAGCCCTGAAAACGGCCCCAGCCCTATCCCTAAAAACCAACCCAGCCCTAACCCTAAGCCCTAAAAACAGCCCCAGCCCTGAAAAAGACCCCAGCCCTAACCCTAAAAACTAACCCATCCCTAACCCTGAGCCCTAACAATAGCCCCAGCCCTAACCCTGAGCCCTAAAAACATCCCCAGCCCTAAAAATTCCCAGCCCTAACCCTAAGCCCTCAAAACAGCCCCAGCCCGGAAAACAGCCCCACCCCTAACCCTAAAAACTAACCCAGCCCTAACCCTGAGCCCTAAGAATATCCCCAGCCCTAACCATGAGCCCTGAAAACATCCCCAGCCCTAAAAACTGTCCAAGCCCTAACCCTAAGCCCTAAAAACAGCCCCAGCCCTGAAAACGACCCCAGCCCTAACCCTAAAAACTAACCCATCCCTAACCCTGAGCCCTAACAATAGTCCCAGCCCTAACCCTGAGCCCTAAAAACATCCCCAGCCCTAAAAACTCCCAGCCCTAAGCCCTAAAATTGCCCCAGCCCTGAAAACGGCCCCAGCCCTATCCCTAAAAACCAACCCAGCCCTAACCCTAAGCCCTAAAAACAGCCCCAGCCCTGAAAAAGACCCCAGCCCTAACCCTAAAAACTAACCCATCCCTAACCCTGAGCCCTAACAATAGTCCCAGCCCTAACCCTGAGCCCTAAAAACATCCCCAGCCCTAAAAACTCCCAGCCCTAAGCCCTAAAATTGCCCCAGCCCTGAAAACGGCCCCAGCCCTATCCCTAAAAACCAACCCAGCCCTAACCCTAAGCCCTAAAAACAGCCCCAGCCCTGAAAAAGACCCCAGCCCTAACCCTAAAAACTAACCCATCCCTAACCCTGAGCCCTAACAATAGTCCCAGCCCTAACCCTGAGCCCTAAAAACATCCCCAGCCCTAAAAACTCCCAGCCCTAACCCTAAGCCCTAAAAACAGCCCCAGCCCGGAAAACAGCCCCAGCCCTAACCCTAAAAACTAACCCAGCCCTAACCCTGAGCCCTAAGAATAGCCCCAGCCCTAACCATGAGCCCTAAAAACATCCCCAGCCCTAAAAATTCCCAGCCCTAACCCTAAGCCCTCAAAACAGCCCCAGCCCGGAAAACAGCCCCACCCCTAACCCTAAAAACTAACCCAGCCCTAACCCTGAGCCCTAAGAATATCCCCAGCCCTAACCATGAGCCCTGAAAACATCCCCAGCCCTAAAAACTGTCCAAGCCCTAACCCTAAGCCCTAAAAACAGCCCCAGCCCTGAAAACGACCCCAGCCCTAACCCTAAAAACTAACCCATCCCTAACCCTGAGCCCTAACAATAGTCCCAGCCCTAACCCTGAGCCCTAAAAACATCCCCAGCCCTAAAAATTCCCAGCCCTAACCCTAAGCCCTCAAAACAGCCCCAGCCCGGAAAACAGCCCCACCCCTAACCCTAAAAACTAACCCAGCCCTAACCCTGAGCCCTAAGAATATCCCCAGCCCTAACCATGAGCCCTGAAAACATCCCCAGCCCTAAAAACTGTCCAAGCCCTAACCCTAAGCCCTAAAAACAGCCCCAGCCCTGAAAACGACCCCAGCCCTAACCCTAAAAACTAACCCATCCCTAACCCTGAGCCCTAACAATAGTCCCAGCCCTAACCCTGAGCCCTAAAAACATCCCCAGCCCTAAAAACTCCCAGCCCTAAGCCCTAAAATTGCCCCAGCCCTGAAAACGGCCCCAGCCCTATCCCTAAAAACCAACCCAGCCCTAACCCTAAGCCCTAAAAACAGCCCCAGCCCTGAAAAAGACCCCAGCCCTAACCCTAAAAACTAACCCATCCCTAACCCTGAGCCCTAACAATAGTCCCAGCCCTAACCCTGAGCCCTAAAAACATCCCCAGCCCTAAAAACTCCCAGCCCTAAGCCCTAAAATTGCCCCAGCCCTGAAAACGGCCCCAGCCCTATCCCTAAAAACCAACCCAGCCCTAACCCTAAGCCCTAAAAACAGCCCCAGCCCTGAAAAAGACCCCAGCCCTAACCCTAAAAACTAACCCATCCCTAACCCTGAGCCCTAACAATAGTCCCAGCCCTAACCCTGAGCCCTAAAAACATCCCCAGCCCTAAAAACTCCCAGCCCTAAGCCCTAAAATTGCCCCAGCCCTGAAAACGGCCCCAGCCCTATCCCTAAAAACCAACCCAGCCCTAACCCTAAGCCCTAAAAACAGCCCCAGCCCTGAAAAAGACCCCAGCCCTAACCCTAAAAACTAACCCATCCCTAACCCTGAGCCCTAACAATAGTCCCAGCCCTAACCCTGAGCCCTAAAAACATCCCCAGCCCTAAAAACTCCCAGCCCTAAGCCCTAAAATTGCCCCAGCCCTGAAAACGGCCCCAGCCCTATCCCTAAAAACCAACCCAGCCCTAACCCTAAGCCCTAAAAACAGCCCCAGCCCTGAAAAAGACCCCAGCCCTAACCCTAAAAACTAACCCATCCCTAACCCTGAGCCCTAACAATAGTCCCAGCCCTAACCCTGAGCCCTAAAAACATCCCCAGCCCTAAAAACTCCCAGCGCTAACCCTAAGCCCTAAAAACAGCCCCAGCCCGGAAAACAGCCCCAGCCCTAACCCTAAAAACTAACCCAGCCCTAACCCTGAGTCCTAAGAATAGCCCCAGCCCTAACCATGAGCCCTAAAAACATCCCCAGCCCTGAAAACTGTCCCAGCCCTAACCCTAAGCCCTAAAAACAGCCCCAGCCCTGAAAACGACCCCATCCCTAACCCTAAAAACTAACCCATCCCTAACCCTGAGCCCTAACAATAGTCCCAGCCCTAACCCTGAGCCCTAAAAACATCCCCAGCCCTAAAAACTCCCAGCCCTAAGCCCTAAAATTGCCCCAGCCCTGAAAACGGCCCCAGCCCTATCCCTAAAAACCAACCCAGCCCTAACCCTAAGCCCTAAAAACAGCCCCAGCCCTGAAAAAGACCCCAGCCCTAACCCTAAAAACTAACCCATCCCTAACCCTGAGCCCTAACAATAGCCCCAGCCCTAACCCTGAGCCCTAAAAACATCCCCAGCCCTAAAAATTCCCAGCCCTAACCCTAAGCCCTCAAAACAGCCCCAGCCCGGAAAACAGCCCCACCCCTAACCCTAAAAACTAACCCAGCCCTAACCCTGAGCCCTAAGAATATCCCCAGCCCTAACCATGAGCCCTGAAAACATCCCCAGCCCTAAAAACTGTCCAAGCCCTAACCCTAAGCCCTAAAAACAGCCCCAGCCCTGAAAACGACCCCAGCCCTAACCCTAAAAACTAACCCATCCCTAACCCTGAGCCCTAACAATAGTCCCAGCCCTAACCCTGAGCCCTAAAAACATCCCCAGCCCTAAAAACTCCCAGCCCTAAGCCCTAAAATTGCCCCAGCCCTGAAAACGGCCCCAGCCCTATCCCTAAAAACCAACCCAGCCCTAACCCTAAGCCCTAAAAACAGCCCCAGCCCTGAAAAAGACCCCAGCCCTAACCCTAAAAACTAACCCATCCCTAACCCTGAGCCCTAACAATAGTCCCAGCCCTAACCCTGAGCCCTAAAAACATCCCCAGCCCTAAAAACTCCCAGCCCTAACCCTAAGCCCTAAAAACAGCCCCAGCCCGGAAAACAGCCCCAGCCCTAACCCTAAAAACTAACCCAGCCCTAACCCTGAGCCCTAAGAAGAGCCCCAGCCCTAACCATGAGCCCTAAAAACATCCCCAGCCCTGAAAACTGTCCCAGCCCTAACCCTAAGCCCTAAAAACAGCCCTAGCCCTGAAAACGACCCCATCCCTAACCCTAAAAACTAACCCATCCCTAACCCTGAGCCCTAACAATAGTCCCAGCCCTAACCCTGAGCCCTAAAAACATCCCCAGCCCTAAAAACTCCCAGCCCTAAGCCCTAAAATTGCCCCAGCCCTGAAAACGGCCCCAGCCCTATCCCTAAAAACCAACCCAGCCCTAACCCTAAGCCCTAAAAACAGCCCCAGCCCTGAAAAAGACCCCAGCCCTAACCCTAAAAACTAACCCATCCCTAACCCTGAGCCCTAACAATAGCCCCAGCCCTAACCCTGAGCCCTAAAAACATCCCCAGCCCTAAAAATTCCCAGCCCTAACCCTAAGCCCTCAAAACAGCCCCAGCCCGGAAAACAGCCCCACCCCTAACCCTAAAAACTAACCCAGCCCTAACCCTGAGCCCTAAGAATATCCCCAGCCCTAACCATGAGCCCTGAAAACATCCCCAGCCCTAAAAACTGTCCCAGCCCTAACCCTAAGCCCTAAAAACAGCCCCGCCCTGAAAACGACCCCATCCCTAACCCTAAAAACTAACCCATCCCTAACCCTGAGCCCTAACAATAGTCCCAGCACTAACCCTGAGCCCTAAAAACATCCCCAGCCCTAAAAACTCCCAGCCCTAAGCCCTAAAATTGCCCCAGCCCTGAAAACGGCCCCAGCCCTATCCCTAAAAACCAACCCAGCCCTAACCCTAAGCCCTAAAAACAGCCCCAGCCCTGAAAAAGACCCCAGCCCTAACCCTAAAAACTAACCCATCCCTAACCCTGAGCCCTAACAATAGTCCCAGCCCTAACCCTGAGCCCTAAAAACATCCCCAGCCCTAAAAACTCCCAGCGCTAACCCTAAGCCCTAAAAACAGCCCCAGCCCCGGAAAACAGCCCCAGCCCTAACCCTAAAAACTAACCCAGCCCTAACCCTGAGTCCTAAGAATAGCCCCAGCCCTAACCATGAGCCCTAAAAACATCCCCAGCCCTGAAAACTGTCCCAGCCCTAACCCTAAGCCCTAAAAACAGCCCCAGCCCTGAAAACGACCCCATCCCTAACCCTAAAAACTAACCCATCCCCTAACCCTGAGCCCTAACAATAGTCCCAGCCCTAACCCTGAGCCCTAAAAACATCCCCAGCCCTAAAAAACTCCCAGCCCTAAGCCCTAAAATTGCCCCAGCCCTGAAAACGGCCCAGCCCTATCCCTAAAAACCAACCCAGCCCTAACCCTAAGCCCTAAAAACAGCCCCAGCCCTGAAAAAGACCCCAGCCCTAACCCTAAAAACTAACCCATCCCTAACCCTGAGCCCTAACAATAGTCCCAGCCCTAACCCTGAGCCCTAAAAACATCCCCAGCCCTAAAAATTCCCAGCCCTAACCCTAAGCCCTCAAAACAGCCCCAGCCCGGAAAACAGCCCCACCCCTAACCCTAAAAACTAACCCAGCCCTAACCCTGAGCCCTAAGAATATCCCCAGCCCTAACCATGAGCCCTGAAAACATCCCCAGCCCTAAAAACTGTCCAAGCCCTAACCCTAAGCCCTAAAAACAGCCCCAGCCCTGAAAACGACCCCAGCCCTAACCCTAAAAACTAACCCATCCCTAACCCTGAGCCCTAACAATAGTCCCAGCCCTAACCCTGAGCCCTAAAAACATCCCCAGCCCTAAAAACTCCCAGCCCTAAGCCCTAAAATTGCCCCAGCCCTGAAAACGGCCCCAGCCCTATCCCTAAAAACCAACCCAGCCCTAACCCTAAGCCCTAAAAACAGCCCCAGCCCTGAAAAAGACCCCAGCCCTAACCCTAAAAACTAACCCATCCCTAACCCTGAGCCCTAACAATAGTCCCAGCCCTAACCCTGAGCCCTAAAAACATCCCCAGCCCTAAAAACTCCCAGCCCTAAGCCCTAAAATTGCCCCAGCCCTGAAAACGGCCCCAGCCCTATCCCTAAAAACCAACCCAGCCCTAACCCTAAGCCCTAAAAACAGCCCCAGCCCTGAAAAAGACCCCAGCCCAAACCCTAAAAACTAACCCATCCCTAACCCTGAGCCCTAACAATAGTCCCAGCCCTAACCCTGAGCCCTAAAAACATCCCCAGCCCTAAAAACTCCCAGCGCTAACCCTAAGCCCTAAAAACAGCCCCAGCCCGGAAAACAGCCCCAGCCCTAACCCTAAAAACTAACCCAGCCCTAACCCTGAGTCCTAAGAATAGCCCCAGCCCTAACCATGAGCCCTAAAAACATCCCCAGCCCTGAAAACTGTCCCAGCCCTAACCCTAAGCCCTAAAAACAGCCCCAGCCCTGAAAACGACCCCATCCCTAACCCTAAAAACTAACCCATCCCTAACCCTGAGCCCTAACAATAGTCCCAGCCCTAACCCTGAGCCCTAAAAACATCCCCAGCCCTAAAAACTCCCAGCCCTAAGCCCTAAAATTGCCCCAGCCCTGAAAACGGCCCCAGCCCTATCCCTAAAAACCAACCCAGCCCTAACCCTAAGCCCTAAAAACAGCCCCAGCCCTGAAAAAGACCCCAGCCCTAACCCTAAAAACTAACCCATCCCTAACCCTGAGCCCTAACAATAGCCCCAGCCCTAACCCTGAGCCCTAAAAACATCCCCAGCCCTAAAAATTCCCAGCCCTAACCCTAAGCCCTCAAAACAGCCCCAGCCCGGAAAACAGCCCCACCCCTAACCCTAAAAACTAACCCAGCCCTAACCCTGAGCCCTAAGAATATCCCCAGCCCTAACCATGAGCCCTGAAAACATCCCCAGCCCTAAAAACTGTCCAAGCCCTAACCCTAAGCCCTAAAAACAGCCCCAGCCCTGAAAACGACCCCAGCCCTAACCCTAAAAACTAACCCATCCCTAACCCTGAGCCCTAACAATAGTCCCAGCCCTAACCCTGAGCCCTAAAAACATCCCCAGCCCTAAAAATTCCCAGCCCTAACCCTAAGCCCTCAAAACAGCCCCAGCCCGGAAAACAGCCCCACCCCTAACCCTAAAAACTAACCCAGCCCTAACCCTGAGCCCTAAGAATATCCCCAGCCCTAACCATGAGCCCTGAAAACATCCCCAGCCCTAAAAACTGTCCAAGCCCTAACCCTAAGCCCTAAAAACAGCCCCAGCCCTGAAAACGACCCCAGCCCTAACCCTAAAAACTAACCCATCCCTAACCCTGAGCCCTAACAATAGTCCCAGCCCTAACCCTGAGCCCTAAAAACATCCCCAGCCCTAAAAACTCCCAGCCCTAAGCCCTAAAATTGCCCCAGCCCTGAAAACGGCCCCAGCCCTATCCCTAAAAACCAACCCAGCCCTAACCCTAAGCCCTAAAAACAGCCCCAGCCCTGAAAAAGACCCCAGCCCTAACCCTAAAAACTAACCCATCCCTAACCCTGAGCCCTAACAATAGTCCCAGCCCTAACCCTGAGCCCTAAAAACATCCCCAGCCCTAAAAACTCCCAGCCCTAAGCCCTAAAATTGCCCCAGCCCTGAAAACGGCCCCAGCCCTATCCCTAAAAACCAACCCAGCCCTAACCCTAAGCCCTAAAAACAGCCCCAGCCCTGAAAAAGACCCCAGCCCTAACCCTAAAAACTAACCCATCCCTAACCCTGAGCCCTAACAATAGTCCCAGCCCTAACCCTGAGCCCTAAAAACATCCCCAGCCCTAAAAACTCCCAGCCCTAAGCCCTAAAATTGCCCCAGCCCTGAAAACGGCCCCAGCCCTATCCCTAAAAACCAACCCAGCCCTAACCCTAAGCCCTAAAAACAGCCCCAGCCCTGAAAAAGACCCCAGCCCAAACCCTAAAAACTAACCCATCCCTAACCCTGAGCCCTAACAATAGTCCCAGCCCTAACCCTGAGCCCTAAAAACATCCCCAGCCCTAAAAACTCCCAGCGCTAACCCTAAGCCCTAAAAACAGCCCCAGCCCGGAAAACAGCCCCAGCCCTAACCCTAAAAACTAACCCAGCCCTAACCCTGAGTCCTAAGAATAGCCCCAGCCCTAACCATGAGCCCTAAAAACATCCCCAGCCCTGAAAACTGTCCCAGCCCTAACCCTAAGCCCTAAAAACAGCCCCAGCCCTGAAAACGACCCCATCCCTAACCCTAAAAACTAACCCATCCCTAACCCTGAGCCCTAACAATAGTCCCAGCCCTAACCCTGAGCCCTAAAAACATCCCCAGCCCTAAAAACTCCCAGCCCTAAGCCCTAAAATTGCCCCAGCCCTGAAAACGGCCCCAGCCCTATCCCTAAAAACCAACCCAGCCCTAACCCTAAGCCCTAAAAACAGCCCCAGCCCTGAAAAAGACCCCAGCCCTAACCCTAAAAACTAACCCATCCCTAACCCTGAGCCCTAACAATAGTCCCAGCCCTAACCCTGAGCCCTAAAAACATCCCCAGCCCTAAAAACTCCCAGCCCTAAGCCCTAAAATTGCCCCAGCCCTGAAAACGGCCCCAGCCCTATCCCTAAAAACCAACCCAGCCCTAACCCTAAGCCCTAAAAACAGCCCCAGCCCTGAAAAAGACCCCAGCCCTAACCCTAAAAACTAACCCATCCCTAACCCTGAGCCCTAACAATAGTCCCAGCCCTAACCCTGAGCCCTAAAAACATCCCCAGCCCTAAAAACTCCCAGCCCTAACCCTAAGCCCTAAAAACAGCCCCAGCCCGGAAAACAGCCCCAGCCCTAACCCTAAAAACTAACCCAGCCCTAACCCTGAGCCCTAAGAATAGCCCCAGCCCTAACCATGAGCCCTAAAAACATCCCCAGCCCTAAAAACTGTCCCAGCCCTAACCCTAAGCCCTAAAAACAGCCCCGCCCTGAAAACGACCCCATCCCTAACCCTAAAAACTAACCCATCCCTAACCCTGAGCCCTAACAATAGTCCCAGCACTAACCCTGAGCCCTAAAAACATCCCCAGCCCTAAAAACTCCCAGCCCTAAGCCCTAAAATTGCCCCAGCCCTGAAAACGGCCCCAGCCCTATCCCTAAAAAACCAACCCAGCCCTAACCCTAAGCCCTAAAAACAGCCCCAGCCCTGAAAAAGACCCCAGCCCTAACCCTAAAAACTAACCCATCCCTAACCCTGAGCCCTAACAATAGTCCCAGCCCTAACCCTGAGCCCTAAAAACATCCCCAGCCCTAAAAACTCCCAGCCCTAACCCTAAGCCCTAAAAACAGCCCCAGCCCGGAAAACAGCCCCAGCCCTAACCCTAAAAAACTAACCCAGCCCTAACCCTGAGCCCTAAGAATAGCCCCAGCCCTAACCATGAGCCCTAAAAACATCCCCAGCCCTAAAAACTGTCCCAGCCCTAACCCTAAGCCCTAAAAACAGCCCCGCCCTGAAAACGACCCCATCCCTAACCCTAAAAACTAACCCATCCCTAACCCTGAGCCCTAACAATAGTC
Source organism: Pleurodeles waltl (assembly GCF_031143425.1). Lineage (NCBI taxonomy): Eukaryota > Metazoa > Chordata > Amphibia > Caudata > Salamandridae > Pleurodeles > Pleurodeles waltl. The sequence continues at coordinate 23,024 of NW_027150351.1, forward strand.
CCAGCACTAACCCTGAGCCCTAAAAACATCCCCAGCCCTAAAAACTCCCAGCCCTAAGCCCTAAAATTGCCCCAGCCCTGAAAACGGCCCCAGCCCTATCCCTAAAAACCAACCCAGCCCTAACCCTAAGCCCTAAAAACAGCCCCAGCCCTGAAAAAGACCCCAGCCCTAACCCTAAAAACTAACCCATCCCTAACCCTGAGCCCTAACAATAGTCCCAGCCCTAACCCTGAGCCCTAAAAACATCCCCAGCCCTAAAAACTCCCAGCCCTAAGCCCTAAAATTGCCCCAGCCCTGAAAACGGCCCCAGCCCTATCCCTAAAAACCAACCCAGCCCTAACCCTAAGCCCTAAAAAACAGCCCCAGCCCTGAAAAAGACCCCAGCCCTAACCCTAAAAACTAACCCATCCCTAACCCTGAGCCCTAACAATAGTCCCAGCCCTAACCCTGAGCCCTAAAAACATCCCCAGCCCCTAAAAACTCCCAGCCCTAAGCCCTAAAATTGCCCCAGCCCTGAAAACGGCCCCAGCCCTATCCCTAAAAACCAACCCAGCCCTAACCCTAAGCCCTAAAAACAGCCCCAGCCCTGAAAAAGACCCCAGCCCTAACCCTAAAAACTAACCCATCCCTAACCCTGAGCCCTAACAATAGTCCCAGCCCTAACCCTGAGCCCTAAAAACATCCCCAGCCCTAAAAACTCCCAGCGCTAACCCTAAGCCCTAAAAACAGCCCCAGCCCGGAAAACAGCCCCAGCCCTAACCCTAAAAACTAACCCAGCCCTAACCCTGAGTCCTAAGAATAGCCCCAGCCCTAACCATGAGCCCTAAAAACATCCCCAGCCCTGAAAACTGTCCCAGCCCTAACCCTAAGCCCTAAAAACAGCCCCAGCCCTGAAAACGACCCCATCCCTAACCCTAAAAACTAACCCATCCCTAACCCTGAGCCCTAACAATAGTCCCAGCCCTAACCCTGAGCCCTAAAAACATCCCCAGCCCTAAAAACTCCCAGCCCTAAGCCCTAAAATTGCCCCAGCCCTGAAAACGGCCCCAGCCCTATCCCTAAAAACCAACCCAGCCCTAACCCTAAGCCCTAAAAACAGCCCCAGCCCTGAAAAAGACCCCAGCCCTAACCCTAAAAACTAACCCATCCCTAACCCTGAGCCCTAACAATAGCCCCAGCCCTAACCCTGAGCCCTAAAAACATCCCCAGCCCTAAAAATTCCCAGCCCTAACCCTAAGCCCTCAAAACAGCCCCAGCCCGGAAAACAGCCCCACCCCTAACCCTAAAAACTAACCCAGCCCTAACCCTGAGCCCTAAGAATATCCCCAGCCCTAACCATGAGCCCTGAAAACATCCCCAGCCCTAAAAACTGTCCAAGCCCTAACCCTAAGCCCTAAAAACAGCCCCAGCCCTGAAAACGACCCCAGCCCTAACCCTAAAAACTAACCCATCCCTAACCCTGAGCCCTAACAATAGTCCCAGCCCTAACCCTGAGCCCTAAAAACATCCCCAGCCCTAAAAACTCCCAGCCCTAAGCCCTAAAATTGCCCCAGCCCTGAAAACGGCCCCAGCCCTATCCCTAAAAACCAACCCAGCCCTAACCCTAAGCCCTAAAAACAGCCCCAGCCCTGAAAAAGACCCCAGCCCTAACCCTAAAAACTAACCCATCCCTAACCCTGAGCCCTAACAATAGTCCCAGCCCTAACCCTGAGCCCTAAAAACATCCCCAGCCCTAAAAACTCCCAGCCCTAACCCTAAGCCCTAAAAACAGCCCCAGCCCGGAAAACAGCCCCAGCCCTAACCCTAAAAACTAACCCAGCCCTAACCCTGAGCCCTAAGAATAGCCCCAGCCCTAACCATGAGCCCTAAAAACATCCCCAGCCCTAAAAACTGTCCCAGCCCTAACCCTAAGCCCTAAAAACAGCCCCGCCCTGAAAACGACCCCATCCCTAACCCTAAAAACTAACCCATCCCTAACCCTGAGCCCTAACAATAGTCCCAGCACTAACCCTGAGCCCTAAAAACATCCCCAGCCCTAAAAACTCCCAGCCCTAAGCCCTAAAATTGCCCCAGCCCTGAAAACGGCCCCAGCCCTATCCCTAAAAACCAACCCAGCCCTAACCCTAAGCCCTAAAAACAGCCCCAGCCCTGAAAAAGACCCCAGCCCTAACCCTAAAAACTAACCCATCCCTAACCCTGAGCCCTAACAATAGTCCCAGCCCTAACCCTGAGCCCTAAAAACATCCCCAGCCCTAAAAACTCCCAGCCCTAACCCTAAGCCCTAAAAACAGCCCCAGCCCGGAAAACAGCCCCAGCCCTAACCCTAAAAACTAACCCAGCCCTAACCCTGAGCCCTAAGAATAGCCCCAGCCCTAACCATGAGCCCTAAAAACATCCCCAGCCCTAAAAATTCCCAGCCCTAACCCTAAGCCCTCAAAACAGCCCCAGCCCGGAAAACAGCCCCACCCCTAACCCTAAAAACTAACCCAGCCCTAACCCTGAGCCCTAAGAATATCCCCAGCCCTAACCATGAGCCCTGAAAACATCCCCAGCCCTAAAAACTGTCCAAGCCCTAACCCTAAGCCCTAAAAACAGCCCCAGCCCTGAAAACGACCCCAGCCCTAACCCTAAAAACTAACCCATCCCTAACCCTGAGCCCTAACAATAGTCCCAGCCCTAACCCTGAGCCCTAAAAACATCCCCAGCCCTAAAAACTCCCAGCCCTAAGCCCTAAAATTGCCCCAGCCCTGAAAACGGCCCCAGCCCTATCCCTAAAAACCAACCCAGCCCTAACCCTAAGCCCTAAAAACAGCCCCAGCCCTGAAAAAGACCCCAGCCCTAACCCTAAAAACTAACCCATCCCTAACCCTGAGCCCTAACAATAGTCCCAGCCCTAACCCTGAGCCCTAAAAACATCCCCAGCCCTAAAAACTCCCAGCCCTAACCCTAAGCCCTAAAAACAGCCCCAGCCCGGAAAACAGCCCCAGCCCTAACCCTAAAAACTAACCCAGCCCTAACCCTGAGCCCTAAGAATAGCCCCAGCCCTAACCATGAGCCCTAAAAACATCCCCAGCCCTAAAAACTGTCCCAGCCCTAACCCTAAGCCCTAAAAACAGCCCCGCCCTGAAAACGACCCCATCCCTAACCCTAAAAACTAACCCATCCCTAACCCTGAGCCCTAACAATAGTCCCAGCACTAACCCTGAGCCCTAAAAACATCCCCAGCCCTAAAAACTCCCAGCCCTAAGCCCTAAAATTGCCCCAGCCCTGAAAACGGCCCCAGCCCTATCCCTAAAAACCAACCCAGCCCTAACCCTAAGCCCTAAAAACAGCCCCAGCCCTGAAAAAGACCCCAGCCCTAACCCTAAAAAACTAACCCATCCCTAACCCTGAGCCCTAACAATAGTCCCAGCCCTAACCCTGAGCCCTAAAAACATCCCCAGCCCTAAAAACTCCCAGCCCTAAGCCCTAAAATTGCCCCAGCCCTGAAAACGGCCCCAGCCCTATCCCTAAAAACCAACCCAGCCCTAACCCTAAGCCCTAAAAACAGCCCCAGCCCTGAAAAAGACCCCAGCCCTAACCCTAAAAACTAACCCATCCCTAACCCTGAGCCCTAACAATAGTCCCAGCCCTAACCCTGAGCCCTAAAAACATCCCCAGCCCTAAAAACTCCCAGCCCTAACCCTAAGCCCTAAAAACAGCCCCAGCCCGGAAAACAGCCCCAGCCCTAACCCTAAAAACTAACCCAGCCCTAACCCTGAGCCCTAAGAATAGCCCCAGCCCTAACCATGAGCCCTAAAAACATCCCCAGCCCTAAAAATTCCCAGCCCTAACCCTAAGCCCTCAAAACAGCCCCAGCCCGGAAAACAGCCCCACCCCTAACCCTAAAAACTAACCCAGCCCTAACCCTGAGCCCTAAGAATATCCCCAGCCCTAACCATGAGCCCTGAAAACATCCCCAGCCCTAAAAACTGTCCAAGCCCTAACCCTAAGCCCTAAAAACAGCCCCAGCCCTGAAAACGACCCCAGCCCTAACCCTAAAAACTAACCCATCCCTAACCCTGAGCCCTAACAATAGTCCCAGCCCTAACCCTGAGCCCTAAAAACATCCCCAGCCCTAAAAACTCCCAGCCCTAAGCCCTAAAATTGCCCCAGCCCTGAAAACGGCCCCAGCCCTATCCCTAAAAACCAACCCAGCCCTAACCCTAAGCCCTAAAAACAGCCCCAGCCCTGAAAAAGACCCCAGCCCTAACCCTAAAAACTAACCCATCCCTAACCCTGAGCCCTAACAATAGTCCCAGCCCTAACCCTGAGCCCTAAAAACATCCCCAGCCCTAAAAACTCCCAGCCCTAACCCTAAGCCCTAAAAACAGCCCCAGCCCGGAAAACAGCCCCAGCCCTAACCCTAAAAACTAACCCAGCCCTAACCCTGAGCCCTAAGAATAGCCCCAGCCCTAACCATGAGCCCTAAAAACATCCCCAGCCCTGAAAACTGTCCCAGCCCTAACCCTAAGCCCTAAAAACAGCCCCAGCCCTGAAAAAGACCCCAGCCCTAACCCTAAAAACTAACCCATCCCTAACCCTGAGCCCTAACAATAGTCCCAGCCCTAACCCTGAGCCCTAAAAACATCCCCAGCCCTAAAAACTCCCAGCCCTAAGCCCTAAAATTGCCCCAGCCCTGAAAACGGCCCCAGCCCTATCCCTAAAAACCAACCCAGCCCTAACCCTAAGCCCTAAAAACAGCCCCAGCCCTGAAAAAGACCCCAGCCCTAACCCTAAAAACTAACCCATCCCTAACCCTGAGCCCTAACAATAGTCCCAGCCCTAACCCTGAGCCCTAAAAACATCCCCAGCCCTAAAAACTCCCAGCCCTAACCCTAAGCCCTAAAAACAGCCCCAGCCCGGAAAACAGCCCCAGCCCTAACCCTAAAAACTAACCCAGCCCTAACCCTGAGCCCTAAGAAGAGCCCCAGCCCTAACCATGAGCCCTAAAAACATCCCCAGCCCTGAAAACTGTCCCAGCCCTAACCCTAAGCCCTAAAAACAGCCCTAGCCCTGAAA
>NW_027150353.1:0-28000 GCF_031143425.1 Pleurodeles waltl
TCTTTAGCCAAATTTTGAGGTTTGCAAAGGATTCTGGGTAACAGAACCTGGTCCGAGCCCCACAACTCACCCCATCTTTGAATCCCCTAGGTCTCTAATTTTCAGAAATGCACAGGTTTGGTAGGTTTCCCTAGGTGCCGGCTGAGCTAGAGGCCAAAATCTACAGGTAGGCACTACGCAAAAAACACCTCTGTTTTCTTTCAAAAATTTGGATGTGTCCACGTTGCGCTTTAGGGCGTTTCCTGTTGCGGGCGCTAGGCCTACCCACACAAGTGAGGTATAATTTTTATCGGGAGACTTGGGGGAACGCTGGGTGGAAAGAAATTTGTGGCTCCTCTCAGATTCCAGAACTTTCTGCCACAGAAATGTGAGGAACATGTGTTTTTTTAGTCAAATTTTGAGGTTTGCAAAGGATTCTGTGTAACAGAACCTGGTCCGAGCCCCACTAGTCACCCCCTTTGGATTCCCCTTGGTCTCTAGTTTTGAGAAATGCACAGGGTTGGTATGTTTCCCTAGGTGCCGGCTCAGCTAGAGGCCAAAATCTACAGGTAGGCACTTCGCAAAAAACACCTCTGTTTTCTTTCAAAAAATTGGATGTGTCCACTTTGCACTTTGGGGCGTTTCCTGTCACGGGCACTAGGCCTAACCACACAAGTGAGGTATCATTTTTATTGGGAGACTTGGGGGAACGCTGGGTGGAAGGAAATTTGTGGCTCCTCTCAGATTCCAGAACTTTCTGCCATAGAAATGTTCGAAACGTGTGTTTTTTTAGCCAAATTTTGAGGTTTGCAAAGGATTCTGGGTAACAGAACCTGGTCCGAGGCCCACAACTCACCCCATCGTGGATTCCCCTCGGTCTCTAATTTTCAGAAATGCACAGGTTTGGTAGGTTTCCCTAGGTGCCGGCTGAGCTAGAGGCCAAAATCTACAGGTAGGCACTTTACAAAAAACACCTCTGTTTTCTTTCAAAAATTTGGATGTGTCCATGTTGCGCTTTGGGGCGTTTCCTGTCGCGTGCGCTAGGCCTACCCACACAAGTGAGGTATCATTTTTATTGGGAGACTTGGGGGAAGGCTGGGTGGAAGGAAATTTGTGGCTCCTCTCAGATTCCAGAACTTTCTGCCACAGAAATTTGAAGAACATGTGTTTTTTTAGCCAAATTTTGAGGTTTGCAAAGGATTCTAGGTAACAGAACCTGGTGCGAGCCCCACAAGTCACCCCCTTTGGATTCCCCTTGGTCTCTAGTTTTGAGAAATGCACAGGGTTGGTATGTTTCCCTAGGTGCCGGCTCAGCTAGAGGCCAAAATCTACAGGTAGGCACTTCGCAAAAAACACCTCTGTTTTCTTTCAAAAAATTGGATGTGTCCACGTTGCACTTTGCGGCGTTTCCTGTCACGGGCACTTGGCCTATCCACACAAGTGAGGTATCATTTTTATTGGGAGACTTGGGGGAACGCTGGGTGGAAGGAAATTTGTGGCTCCTCTCAGATTCCAAAACTTTCTGCCATAGAAATGTGAGGAACATGTGTTTTTTTAGCCAAATTTTGAGGTTTGCAAAGGATTCTGGGTAACAGAACCTGGTCCGAGCCCCACAACTCACCCCATCGTGGATTCCTCTAGGTCTCTAATTTTCAGAAATGCACAGGTTTGGTAGGTTTCCCTAGGTGCCGGCTGAGCTAGAGGCCAAAATCTACAGGTAGGCACTTTGCAAAAAACACCTCTGTTTTCTTTCAAAAATTTGGATGTGTCCATGTTGCGCTTTGGGGCATTTCCTGTCACGGGCACTAGGCCTACCCACACAAGTGAGGTATCATTTTTATTGGGAGACTTGGGGGAACGCTGGGTGGAAGGACATTTGTGGCTCCTCTCAGATTCCAGAACTTTCTGCACAGAAATGTGAGGAACATGTGTTTCTTTAGCCAAATTTTGACGTTTGCAAAGGATTCTGGGTAACAGAACCTGGTCCGAGCCCCACAACTCACCCCATCTTTGATTCCCCTAGGTCTCTAGTTTTCAGAAATGCACAGGTTTGGTAGGTTTCCCTAGGTGCCGGCTGAGCTAGAGGACAAAATCTACAGGTAGGCACTACGCAAAAAACACCTCTGTTTCTTTCAAAAATTTGGATGTGTCCACGTTGCGCTTTAGGGTGTTTCCTGTTGCGGGCGCTATGCAAACCCACACAAGTGAGGTATCATTTTTATCGGGAGACTTTGGGGAACGCTGGGTGGAAGGAAATTTGTGGCTCCTCTCAGATTCCAGAACTTTCTGCCACAGAAATGTGAGGAACATGTGTTTTTTTAGTCAAATTTTGAGGTTTGCAAAGGATTCTGTGTAACAGAACCTGGTCCGAGCCCCACTAGTCACCCCCTTTGGATTCCCCTTGGTCTCTAGTTTTGAGAAATGCACAGGGTTGGTATGTTTCCCTAGGTGCCGGCTCAGCTAGAGGCCAAAATCTACAGGTAGGCACTTCGCAAAAAACACCTCTGTTTTCTTTCAAAAAATTGGATGTGTCCACGTTGCGCTTTGGGGCGTTTCCTGTCACGGGAACTAGGCCTACCCACACAAGTGAGGTACCATTTTTATTGGGAGACTTGGGGGAACGCTGGGTGGAAGGAAATTTGTGGCTCCTCTCAGATTCCAGAACTTTCTGCCATAGAAATGTGAGGAACATGTGTTTTTTTAGCCAAATTTTGAGGTTTGCAAAGGATTCTGGGTAACAGAACCTGGTCCGAGCCCCACAACTCACCCCATCGTGGATTCCCCTAGGTCTCTAATTTTCAGAAATGCACAGGTTTGGTAGGTTTCCCTAGGTGCCGGCTGAGCTAGAGGCCAAAATCTATAGGTAGGCACTTTACAAAAAACACCTCTGTTTTCTTTCAAAAATTTGGATGTGTCCACGTTGCGCTTTGGGGCGTTTCCTGTCGCGTGCGCTAGGCCTACCCACACAAGTGAGGTATCATTTTTATTGGGAGACTTGGGGGAAGGCTGGGTGGAAGGAAATTTGTGGCTCCTCTCAGATTCCAGAACTTTCTGCCACAGAAATGTGAGGAACATGTGTTTTTTTAGCCAAATTTTGAGGTTTGCAAAGGATTCTGGGTAACAGAACCTGGTGCGAGCCCCACAAGTCACCCCATCTTGTATTCCCCTTGGTCTCTAGTTTTCAGAAATGCACAGGTTTGGTAGGTTTCCCTAGGTGCCGGCTGAGCTAGAGGCCAAAATCTACAGGTAGGCACTTCGCAAAAAACACCTATGTTTTCTTTCAAAAATTTGGATGTGTCCACGTTGCGCTTTGGGGCGTTTCCTGTCGCAGGCGCTAGGCCTACCCACACAAGTGAGGTATCATTTTTATCGGGAGACTTGGGGGAACGCTGGGTGGAAGGAAATTTGTGGCTCCTCTCAGATTCCAGAACTTTCTGCCACAGAAATGTGAGGAACATGTGTTTTTTTAGCCACATTTTGCGGTTTGCAAAGGATTCTGGGTAACATAACCTGGTCGGAGCCCCACAAGTCACCCCATCTTGGATTCCCCTAGGTCTCTAGTTTTCAGAAATGCACAGGTTTGGTAGGTTTCCTTAGGTGCCGGCTGAGCTAGAGGCCAAAATCTACAGGTAGGCACTACGCAAAAAACACCTCTGTTTTCTTTCAAAAATTTGGATGTGTCCACGTTGCACTTTAGGGCGTTTCCTGTTGCGGGCGCTAGGCCTACCCACACAAGTGAGGTATCATTTTTATCGGGAGACTTGGGGGAACGCTGGGTGGAAGGAAATTTGTGGCTCCTCTCAGATTCCAGAACTTTCTGCCACAGAAATGTGAGGAACATGTGTTTTTTTAGCCAAATGTTGAGGTTTGCAAAGGATTCTGGGTAACAGAACCTGGTCCGAGCCCCACAACTCACCCCATCGTGGATTCCTCTAGGTCTCTAATTTTCAGAAATGCACAGGTTTGGTAGGTTTCCCTAGGTGCCGGCTGAGCTAGAGGCCAAAATCTACAGGTAGGCACTTTGCAAAAAACACCTCTGTTTTCTTTCAAAAATTTGGATGTGTCCATGTTGCGCTTTGGGGCGTTTCCTGTCAAGGGCACTAGGCCTACCAACACACAAGTGAGGTATCATTTTTATTGGGAGACTTGGGGGAACGCTGGGTGGAAGGAAATTTGTGGCTCCTCTCAGATTCCAGAACTTTCTGCACAGAAATGTGAGGAACATGTGTTTCTTTAGCCAAATTTTGACGTTTGCAAAGGATTCTGGGTAACAGAACCTGGTCCGAGCCCCACAACTCACCCCATCTTTGATTCCCCTAGGTCTCTAGTTTTCAGAAATGCACAGGTTTGGTAGGTTTCCCTAGGTGCCGGCTGAGCTAGAGGCCAAAATCTACAGGTAGGCACTACGCAAAAAACACCTCTGTTTCTTTCAAAAATTTGGATGTGTCCACGTTGCGCTTTAGGGCGTTTCCTGTTGCGGGCGCTATGCCTACCCACACAAGTGAGGTATCATTTTTATCGGGAGACTTTGGGGAACGCTGGGTGGAAGGAAATTTGTGGCTCCTCTCAGATTCCAGAACTTTCTGCCACAGAAATGTGAGGAACATGTGTTTTTTTAGTCAAATTTTGAGGTTTGCAAAGGATTCTGTGTAACAGAACCTGGTCCGAGCCCCACTAGTCACCCCCTTTGGATTCCCCTTGGTCTCTAGTTTTGAGAAATGCACAGGGTTGGTATGTTTCCCTAGGTGCCGGCTCAGCTAGAGGCCAAAATCTACAGGTAGGCACTTCGCAAAAAACACCTCTGTTTTCTTTCAAAAAATTGGATGTGTCCACGTTGCGCTTTGGGGCGTTTCCTGTCACGGGCACTAGGCCTACCCACACAAGTGAGGTACCATTTTTATTGGGAGACTTGGGGGAACGCTGGGTGGAAGGAAATTTGTGGCTCCTCTCAGATTCCAGAACTTTCTGCCATAGAAATGTGAGGAACATGTGTTTTTTTAGCCAAATTTTGAGGTTTGCAAAGGATTCTGGGTAACAGAACCTGGTCCGAGCCCCACAACTCACCCCATCGTGGATTCCCCTAGGTCTCTAATTTTCAGAAATGCACAGGTTTGGTAGGTTTCCCTAGGTGCCGGCTGAGCTAGAGGCCAAAATCTATAGGTAGGCACTTTACAAAAAACACCTCTGTTTTCTTTCAAAAATTTGGATGTGTCCACGTTGCGCTTTGGGGCGTTTCCTGTCGCGTGCGCTAGGCCTACCCACACAAGTGAGGTATCATTTTTATTGGGAGACTTGGGGGAAGGCTGGGTGGAAGGAAATTTGTGGCTCCTCTCAGATTCCAGAACTTTCTGCCACAGAAATGTGAGGAACATGTGTTTTTTTAGCCAAATTTTGAGGTTTGCAAAGGATTCTGGGTAACAGAACCTGGTGCGAGCCCCACAAGTCACCCCATCTTGGATTCCCCTAGGTCTCTAGTTTTCAGAAATGCACAGGTTTGGTAGGTTTCCCTAGGTGCCGGCTGAGCTAGAGGCCAAAATCTACAGGTAGGCACTTCGCAAAAAACACCTATGTTTTCTTTCAAAAATTTGGATGTGTCCACGTTGCGCTTTAGGGCGTTTCCTGTTGCGGGCGCTAGGCCTACCCACACAAGTGAGGTATCATTTTTATCGGGAGACTTGGGGGAACGCTGGGTGGAAGGAAATTTGTGGCTCCTCTCAGATTCCAGAACTTTCTGCCACAGAAATGTGAGGAACATGTGTTTTTTTAGCCAAATGTTGAGGTTTGCAAAGGATTCTGGGTAACAGAACCTGGTCCGAGCCCCACTAGTCACCCCCTTTGGATTCCCCTTGGTCTCTAGTTTTGAGAAATGCACAGGGTTGGTATGTTTCCCTAGGTGCCGGCTCAGCTAGAGGCCAAAATCTACAGGTAGGCACTTCGCAAAAAACACCTCTGTTTTCTTTCAAAAAATTGGATGTGTCCACGTTGCGCTTTGGGGCGTTTCCTGTCACGGGCACTAGGCCTACCCACACAAGTGAGGTATCATTTTTATTGGGAGACTTGGGGGAACGCTGGGTGGAAGGAAATTTGTGGCTCCTCTCAGATTCCAGAACTTTCTGCACAGAAATGTGAGGAACATGTGTTTCTTTAGCCAAATTTTGAGGTTTGCAAAGGATTCTGGGTAACAGAACCTGGTCCGAGCCCCACAACTCACCCCATCTTTGATTCCCCTAGGTCTCTAGTTTTCAGAAATGCACAGGTTTGGTAGGTTTCCCTAGGTGCAGGCTGAGCTAGAGGCCAAAATCTACAGGTAGGCACTACGCAAAAAACACCTCTGTTTTCTTTCAAAAATTTGGATGTGTCCACGTTGCGCTTTAGGGCGTTTCCTGTTGCGGGCGGTAGGCCTACCCACACAAGTGAGGTATCATTTTTATCGGGAGACTTGGGGGAACGGTGGGTGGAAGGAAATTTGTGGCTCCTCTCAGATTCCAGAACTTTCTGCCACAGAAATGTGAGGAACATGTGTTTTTTTAGCCAAATTGTGAGGTTTGCAAAGGATTCTGTGTAACAGAACCTGGTCCGAGCCCCACTAGTCACCCCCTTTGGATTCCCCTTGGTCTCTAGTTTTGGGAAATGCACAGGGTTGGTATGTTTCCCTAGGTGCCGGCTCAGCTAGAGGCCAAAATCTACAGGTAGGCACTTCGCAAAAAACACCTCTGTTTTCTTTCAAAAAATTGGATGTGTCCACGTTGCGCTTTCGGGCGTTTCCTGTCACGGGCACTAGGCCTACCCACACAAGTGAGGTATCATTTTTATTGGGAGACTTGGGGGAACGCTGGGTGGAAGGAAATTTGTGGCTCCTGTCAGATTCCAGAACTTTCTGCCATAGAAATGTGAGGAACATGTGTTTTTTTAGCCAAATTTTGAGGTTTGCAAGGATTCTGGGTAACAGAACCTGGTCCGAGCCCCACAACTCACCCCATCGTGGATTCCCCTAGGTCTCTAATTTTCAGAAATGCACAGGTTTGGTAGGTTTCCCTAGGTGCCGGCTGAGCTAGAGGCCAAAATCTACAGGTAGGCACTTTGCAAAAAACACCTCTGTTTTCTTTCAAAAATTTGGATGTGTCCACGTTGCGCTTTGGGGCGTTTCCTGTCGCGTGCGCTAGGCGTACCCACACAAGTGAGGTATCATTTTTATTGGGAGACTTGGGGGAAGGCTGGGTGGAAGGAAATTTGTGGCTCCTCTCAGATTCCAGAACTTTCTGCCACAGAAATGTGAGGAACATGTGTTTTTTTAGCCAAATTTTGAGGTTTGCAAAGGATTCTGGGTAACAGAACCTGGTGCGAGCCCCACAAGTCACCCCATCTTGGATTCCCCTAGGTCTCTAGTTTTCAGAAATGCACAGGTTTGGTAGGTTTCCCAAGGTGCCGGCTGAGCTAGAGGCCAAAATCTACAGGTAGGCACTTCGCAAAAAACACCTATGTTTTCTTTCAAAAATTTGGATGTGTCCACGTTGCGCTTTGGGGCGTTTCCTGTCGTGGGCGCTAGGCCTACCCACACAAGTGAGGTATCATTTTTATCGGGAGACTTGGGGGAACGCTGGGTGGAAGGAAATTTGTGGCTCCTCTCAGATTCCAGAACTTTCTGCCACAGAAATGTGAGGAACATGTGTTTTTTTAGCCACATTTTGCGGTTTGCAAAGGATTCTGGGTAACAGAACCTGGTCGGAGCCCCACAAGTCACCCCATCTTGGATTCCCCTAGGTCTCTAGTTTTCAGAAATGCACAGGATTGGTAGGTTTCCTTAGGTGCCGGCTGAGCTAGAGGCCAAAATCTACAGGTAGGCACTACGCAAAAAACACCTCTGTTTTCTTTCAAAAATTTGGATGTGTCCACGTTGCGCTTTAGGGCGTTTCCTGTTGCGGGTGCTAGGCCTACCCACACAAGTGAGGTATCATTTTTATCGGGAGACTTGGGGGAACGCTGGGTGGAAGGAAATTTGTGGCTCCTCTCAGATTCCAGAACTTTCTGCCACAGAAATGTGAGGAACATGTGTTTTTTTAGCCAAATGTTGAGGTTTGCAAAGGATTCTGGGTAACAGAACCTGGTCCGAGCCCCACTAGTCACCCCCTTTGGATTCCCCTTCGTCTCTAGTTTTGAGAAATGCACAGGGTTGGTATGTTTCCCTAGGTGCCGGCTCAGCTAGAGGCCAAAATCTACAGGTAGGCACTTCGCAAAAAACACCTCTGTTTTCTTTCAAAAAATTGGATGTGCTCACGTTGCGCTTTGGGGCATTTCCTGTCACGGGCACTAGGCCTACCCACACAAGTGAGGTATCATTTTTATTGGGAGACTTGGGGGAACGCTGGGTGGAAGGAAATTTGTGGCTCCTCTCAGATTCTAGAACTTTCTGCCATAGAAATGTGAGGAACATGTGTTTTTTTAGCCAAATTTTGAGGTTTGCAAAGGATTCTGGGTAACAGAACCTGGTCCGTGCCCCACAACTCACCCCATCGTGGATTCCCCTAGGTCTCTAATTTTCAGAAATGCACAGATTTGGTAGGTTTCCCTAGGTGCCGGCTGAGCTAGAGGCCAAAATCTACAGGTAGGCACTTTGCAAAAAACACCTCTGTTTTCTTTCAAAAATTTGGATGTGTCCACGTTGCGCTTTGGGGCGTTTCCTGCCGCGTGCGCTAGGCCTACCCACACAAGTGAGGTATCATTTTTATTGGGAGACTTGGGGGAACGCTGGGTGGAAGGAAATGTGTGGCTCCTCTCAGATTCCAGAACTTTCTGCCACAGAAATGTGAGGAACATGTGTTTTTTTAGCCAAATTTTGAGGTTTGCAAAGGATTCTGGGTAACAGAACCTGGTCCGATCCCCACAACTCACCCCATCTTTGATTCCCCTAGGTCTCTAGTTTTCAGAAATGCACAGGTTTGGTAGGTTTCCCTAGGTGCCGGCTGAGCTAGAGGCCAAAATCTACAGGTAGGCACTACGCAAAAAACACCTCTGTTTTCTTTCAAAAATTTGGATGTGTCCATGTTGCGCTTTGGGGCGTTTCCTGTCACGGGCACTAGGCCTACCCACACAAGTGAGGTATCATTTTTATTGGGAGACTTGGGGGAAGGCTGGGTGGAAGGAAATTTGTGGCTCCTCTCAGATTCCAGAACTTTCTGCCACAGAAATGTGAGGAACATGTGTTTTTTTAGCCAAATTTTGAGGTTTGCAAAGGATTCTGGGTAACAGAACCTGGTGCGAGCCCCACAAGTCACCCCATCTTGGATTCCCCTAGGTCTCTAGTTTTCAGAAATGCACAGGTTTGGTAGGTTTCCCTAGGTGCCGGCTGAGCTAGAGGCTAAAAATCTACAGGTAGGCACTTCGCAAAAAACACCTCTGTTTTCTTTAAAAAAATTGGATGTGTCCACGTTGCGCTTTGGGGCGTTTCCTGTCGCGGGCGCTAGGCCTACCCACACAAGTGAGGTATCATTTTTATCGGGAGACTTGGGGGAACGCTGGCTTTAAGGAAATTTGTGGCTCCTCTCAGCTTCCAGAACTTTCTGCACAGAAATGTGAGGAACATGTGTTTCTTTAGCCAAATTTTGAGGTTTGCAAAGGATTCTGGGTAACAGAACCTGGTCCGAGCCCCACAACTCACCCCATCTTTGATTCCCCTAGGTCTCTAGTTTTCAGAAATGCACAGGTTTGGTAGGTTTCCCTAGGTGCCGGCTGAGCTAGAGGCCAAAATCTACAGGTAGGCACTACGCAAAAAACACCTCTGTTTTCTTTCAAAAATTTGGATGTGTCCACGTTGCGCTTTAGGGCGTTTCCTGTTGCGGGCGCTAGGCCTACCCACACAAGTGAGGTATCATTTTTATCGGGAGACTTGGGGGAACGCTGGGTGGAAGGAAATTTGTGGCTCCTCTCAGATTCCAGAACTTTCTGCCACAGAAATGTGAGGAACATGTGTTTTTTTAGCCAAATTTTGAGGTTTGCAAAGGATTCTGTGTAACAGAACCTGGTCCGAGCCCCACTAGTCACCCCCTTTGGATTCCCCTTCGTCTCTAGTTTTGAGAAATGCACAGGGTTGGTATGTTTCCCTAGGTGCCGGCTCAGCTAGAGGCCAAAATCTACAGGTAGGCACTTCGCAAAAAACACCACTGTTTTCTTTCAAAAAATTGGATGTGTCCACGTTGCGCTTTGGGGCATTTCCTGTCACGGGCACTAGGCCTACCCACACAAGTGAGGTATCATTTTTATTGGGAGACTTGGGGGAACGCTGGGTGGAAGGAAATTTGTGGCTCCTCTCAGATTCCAGAACTTTCTGCCATAGAAATGTGAGGAACATGTGCTTTTTTAGCCAAATTTTGAGGTTTGCAAAGGATTCTGGGTAACAGAACCTGGTCCGAGCCCCACAACTCACCCCATCGTGGATTCCCCTAGGTCTCTAATTTTCAGAAATGCACAGGTTTGGTAGGTTTCCCTAGGTGCCGGCTGAGCTAGAGGCCAAAATCTACAGGTAGGCACTTTGCAAAAAACACCTCTGTTTTCTTTCAAAAATTTGGATGTGTCCACGTTGCGCTTTGGGGCGTTTCCTGTCGCAGGCGCTAGGCCTACCCACACAAGTGAGGTATCATTTTTATCGGGAGACTTGGGGGAACGCTGGCTTTAAGGAAATTTGTGGCTCCTCTCAGATTCCAGAACTTTCTGCCACAGAAATGTGAGGAACATGTGTTTTTTTAGCCAAATTTTGAGGTTTGCAAAGGATTCTGGGTAACAGAACCTGGTGCGAGCCCCACAAGTTCCCCCATCTTGGATTCCCCTTGGTCTCTAGTTTTCAGAAATGCACAGGTTTGGTAGGTTTCCCTAGGTGCCGGCTGAGCTAGAGGCTAAAAATCTACAGGTAGGCACTTCGCAAAAAACACCTCTGTTTTCTTTCAAAAAATTGGATGTGTCCACGTTGCGCTTTGGGGCGTTTCCTGTCGCAGGCGCTAGGCCTACCCACACAAGTGAGGTATCATTTTTATCGGGAGACTTGGGGGAACGCTGGCTTTAAGGAAATTTGTGGCTCCTCTCAGCTTCCAGAACTTTCTGCACAGAAATGTGAGGAACATGTGTTTCTTTTGCCAAATTTTGAGGTTTGCAAAGGATTCTGGGTAACAGAACCTGGTCCGAGCCCCACAACTCACCCCATCTTTGATTCCCCTAGGTCTCTAGTTTTCAGAAATGCACAGGTTTGGTAGGTTTCCCTAGGTGCCGGCTGAGCTAGAGGCCAAAATCTACAGGTAGGCACTACGCAAAAAACACCTCTGTTTTCTTTCAAAAAATTGGATGTGTCCACGTTGCGCTTTGGGGCATTTCCTGTCACGGGCACTAGGCCTACCCACACAAGTGAGGTATCATTTTTATCGGGAGACTTGGGGGAACGCTGGGTGGAAGGAAATTTGTGGCTCCTCTCAGATTCCAGAACTTTCTGCCACAGAAATGTGAGGAACATGTGTTTTTTTAGCCACATTTTGCGGTTTGCAAAGGATTCTGGGTAACAGAACCTGGTCGGAGCCCCACAAGTCACCCCATCTTGGATTCCCCTAGGTCTCTAGTTTTCAGAAATGCACAGGTTTGGTAGGTTTCCTTAGGTGCCGGCTGAGCTAGAGGCCAAAATCTACAGGTAGGCACTACGCAAAAAACACCTCTGTTTTCTTTCAAAAAATTGGATGTGTCCACGTTGCGCTTTGGGGCGTTTCCTGTCACGGGCATTAGGCCTACCCACACAAGTGAGGTATCATTTTTATTGGGAGACTTGGGGGAACGCTGGGTGGAAGGAAATTTGTGGCTCCTCTCAGATTCCAGAACTTTCTGCACAGAAATGTGAGGAACATGTGTTTCTTTAGCCAAATTTTGAGGTTTGCGAAGGATTCTGCGTAACAGAACCTGGTCCGAGCCCCACAACTCACCCCATCTTTGATTCCCCTAGGTCTCTAGTTTTCAGAAATGCACAGGTTTGGTAGGTTTCCCTAGGTGCCTGCTGAGCTAGAGGCCAAAATCTACAGGTAGGCACTACGCAAAAAACACCTCTGTTTTCTTTAAAAAATTTGGATGTGTCCACGTTGCGCTTTAGGGCGTTTCCTGTTGCGGGCGCTAGGCCTACCCACACAAGTGAGGTATCATTTTTATCGGGAGACTTGGGGGAACGCTGGGTGGAAGGAAATTTGTGGCTCCTCTCAGATTCCAGAACTTTCTGCCACAGAAATGTGAGGAACATGTGTTTTTTTAGTCAAATTTTGAGGTTTGCAAAGGATTCTGTGTAACAGAACCTGGTCCGAGCCCCACTAGTCACCCCCTTTGGATTCCCCTTGGTCTCTAGTTTTGAGAAATGCACAGGGTTGGTATGTTTCCCTAGGTGCCGGCTCAGCTAGAGGCCAAAATCTACAGGTAGGCACTTCACAAAAAACACCTCTGTTTTCTTTCAAAAAATTGGATGTGTCCACGTTGCGCTTTGGGGCGTTTCCTGTCACGGGCACTAGGCCTACCCACACAAGTGAGGTTTCATTTTTATTGGGAGACTTGAGGGAACGCTGGGTGGAAGGAAATTTGTGGCTCCTCTCAGATTCCAGAACTTTCTGCCATAGAAATGTGAGGAACATGTGTTTTTTTAGCCAAATTTTGAGGTTTGCAAAGGATTCTGGGTAACAGAACCTGGTCCGAGCCCCACAACTCACCCCATCGTGGATTCCCCTAGGTCTCTAATTTTCAGAAATGCACAGGTTTGGTAGGTTTCCCTAGGTGCCGGCTGAGCTAGAGGCCAAAATCTACAGGTAGGCACTTTACAAAAAAACACCTCTGTTTTCTTTCAAAAATTTGGATGTGTCCACGTTGCGCTTTGGGGCGTTTCCTGTCGCGTGCGCTAGGCCTACCCACACAAGTGAGGTATCATTTTTATTGGGAGACTTGGGGGAAGGCTGGGTGGAAGGAAATTTGTGGTTCCTCTCAGATTCCAGAACTTTCTGCCACAGAAATGTGAAGAACATGTGTTTTTTTAGCCAAATTTTGAGGTTTGCAAAGGATTCTGGGTAACAGAACCTGGTGCGAGCCCCACAAGTCACCCCATCTTGGATTCCCCTAGGTCTCTAGTTTTCAGAAATGCACAGGTTTGGTAGGTTTCCCTAGGTGCCGGCTGAGCTAGAGGCCAAAATCTACAGGTAGGCACTTCGCAAAAAACACCTATGTTTTCTTTAAAAAATTTGGATGTGTCCACGTTGCGCTTTGGGGCGTTTCCTGTCGCGGGCGCTAGGCCTACCCACACAAGTGAAGTATCATTTTTATCGGGAGACTTGGGGGAACGCTGGGTGGAAGGAAATTTGTGGCTCCTCTCAGATTCCAGAACTTTCTGCCACAGAAATGTGAGGAACATGTGTTTTTTTAGCCACATTTTGCGGTTTGCAAAGGATTCTGGGTAACAGAACCTGGTCGGAGCCCCACAAGTCACCCCATCTTGGATTCCCCTAGGTCTCTAGCTTTCAGAAATGCACAGGTTTGGTAGGTTTCCTTAGGTGCCGGCTGAGCTAGAGGCCAAAATCTACAGGTAGGCACTACGCAAAAAACACCTCTGTTTTCTTTCAAAAATTTGGATGTGTCCACGTTGCGCTTTAGGGCGTTTCCTGTTGCGGGCGCTAGGCCTACCCACACAAGTGAGGTATCATTTTTATCGGGAGACTTGGGGGAACGCTGGGTGGAAGGAAATTTGTGGCTCCTCTCAGATTCCAGAACTTTCTGCACAGAAATGTGAGGAACATGTGTTTCTTTAGCCAAATTTTGAGGTTTGCAAAGGATTCTGGGTAACAGAACCTGGTCCGAGCCCCACAACTCACCCCATCTTTGATTCCCCTAGGTCTATAATTTTCAGAAATGCACAGGTTTGGTAGGTTTCCCTAGGTGCCGGCTGAGCTAGAGGCCAAAATCTACAGGTAGGCACTACGCAAAAAACACCTCTGTTTTCTTTCAAAAATTTGGATGTGTCCACGTTGCGCTTTAGGGCGTTTCCTGTTGCGGGCGCTAGGCCTACCCACACAAGTGAGGTATAATTTTTATCGGGAGACTTGGGGGAACGCTGGGTGGAAAGAAATTTGTGGCTCCTCTCAGATTCCAGAACTTTCTGCCACAGAAATGTGAGGAACATGTGTTTTTTTAGTCAAATTTTGAGGTTTGCAAAGGATTCTGTGTAACAGAACCTGGTCCGAGCCCCACTAGTCACCCCCTTTGGATTCCCCTTGGTCTCTAGTTTTGAGAAATGCACAGGGTTGGTATGTTTCCCTAGGTGCCGGCTCAGCTAGAGGCCAAAATCTACAGGTAGGCACTTCGCAAAAAACACCTCTGTTTTCTTTCAAAAAATTGGATGTGTCCACTTTGCGCTTTGGGGCGTTTCCTGTCACGGGCACTAGGCCTAACCACACAAGTGAGGTATCATTTTTATTGGGAGACTTGGGGGAACGCTGGGTGGAAGGAAATTTGTGGCTCCTCTCAGATTCCAGAACTTTCTGCCTTAGAAATGTTCGAAACGTGTGTTTTTTTAGCCAAATTTTGAGGTTTGCAAAGGATTCTGGGTAACAGAACCTGGTCCGAGCCCCACAACTCACCCCATCGTGGATTCCCCTCGGTCTCTAATTTTCAGAAATGCACAGGTTTGGTAGGTTTCCCTAGGTGCCGGCTGAGCTAGAGGCCAAAATCTACAGGTAGGCACTTTACAAAAAACACCTCTGTTTTCTTTCAAAAATTTGGATGTGTCCACGTTGCGCTTTGGGGCGTTTCCTGTCGCGTGCGCTAGGCCTACCCACACAAGTGAGGTATCATTTTTATTGGGAGACTTGGGGGAAGGCTGGGTGGAAGGAAATTTGTGGCTCCTCTCAGATTCCAGAACTTTCTGCCACAGAAATTTGAAGAACATGTGTTTTTTTAGCCAAATTTTGAGGTTTGCAAAGGATTCTAGGTAACAGAACCTGGTGCGAGCCCCACAAGTCACCCCCTTTGGATTCCCCTTGGTCTCTAGTTTTGAGAAATGCACAGGGTTGGTATGTTTCCCTAGGTGCCGGCTCAGCTAGAGGCCAAAATCTACAGGTAGGCACTTCGCAAAAAACACCTCTGTTTTCTTTCAAAAAATTGGATGTGTCCACGTTGCACTTTGCGGCGTTTCCTGTCACGGGCACTAGGCCTATCCACACAAGTGAGGTATCATTTTTATTGGGAGACTTGGGGGAACGCTGGGTGGAAGGAAATTTGTGGCTCCTCTCAGATTCCAAAACTTTCTGCCATAGAAATGTGAGGAACATGTGTTTTTTTAGCCAAATTTTGAGGTTTGCAAAGGATTCTGGGTAACAGAACCTGGTCCGAGCCCCACAACTCACCCCATCGTGGATTCCTCTAGGTCTCTAATTTTCAGAAATGCACAGGTTTGGTAGGTTTCCCTAGGTGCCGGCTGAGCTAGAGGCCAAAATCTACAGGTAGGCACTTTGCAAAAAACACCTCTGTTTTCTTTCAAAAATTTGGATGTGTCCATGTTGCGCTTTGGGGCATTTCCTGTCACGGGCACTAGGCCTACCCACACAAGTGAGGTATCATTTTTATTGGGAGACTTGGGGGAACGCTGGGTGGAAGGACATTTGTGGCTCCTCTCAGATTCCAGAACTTTCTGCACAGAAATGTGAGGAACATGTGTTTCTTTAGCCAAATTTTGACGTTTGCAAAGGATTCTGGGTAACAGAACCTGGTCCGAGCCCCACAACTCACACCATCTTTGATTCCCCTAGGTCTCTAGTTTTCAGAAATGCACAGGTTTGGTAGGTTTCCCTAGGTGCCGGCTGAGCTAGAGGCCAAAATCTACAGGTAGGCACTACGCAAAAAACACCTCTGTTTCTTTCAAAAATTTGGATGTGTCCACGTTGCGCTTTAGGGCGTTTCCTGTTGCGGGCGCTATGCCTACCCACACAAGTGAGGTATCATTTTTATCGGGAGACTTTGGGGAACGCTGGGTGGAAGGAAATTTGTGGCTCCTCTCAGATTCCAGAACTTTCTGCCACAGAAATGTGAGGAACATGTGTTTTTTTAGTCAAATTTTGAGGTTTGCAAAGGATTCTGTGTAACAGAACCTGGTCCGAGCCCCACTAGTCACCCCCTTTGGATTCCCCTTGGTCTCTAGTTTTGAGAAATGCACAGGGTTGGTATGTTTCCCTAGGTGCCGGCTCAGCTAGAGGCCAAAATCTACAGGTAGGCACTTCGCAAAAAACACCTCTGTTTTCTTTCAAAAAATTGGATGTGTCCACGTTGCGCTTTGGGGCGTTTCCTGTCACGGGCACTAGGCCTACCCACACAAGTGAGGTACCATTTTTATTGGGAGACTTGGGGGAACGCTGGGTGGAAGGAAATTTGTGGCTCCTCTCAGATTCCAGAACTTTCTGCCATAGAAATGTGAGGAACATGTGTTTTTTTAGCCAAATTTTGAGGTTTGCAAAGGATTCTGGGTAACAGAACCTGGTCCGAGCCCCACAACTCACCCCATCGTGGATTCCCCTAGGTCTCTAATTTTCAGAAATGCACAGGTTTGGTAGGTTTCCCTAGGTGCCGGCTGAGCTAGAGGCCAAAATCTATAGGTAGGCACTTTACAAAAAACACCTCTGTTTTCTTTCAAAAATTTGGATGTGTCCACGTTGCGCTTTGGGGCGTTTCCTGTCGCGTGCGCTAGGCCTACCCACACAAGTGAGGTATCATTTTTATTGGGAGACTTGGGGGAAGGCTGGGTGGAAGGAAATTTGTGGCTCCTCTCAGATTCCAGAACTTTCTGCCACAGAAATGTGAGGAACATGTGTTTTTTTAGCCAAATTTTGAGGTTTGCAAAGGATTCTGGGTAACAGAACCTGGTGCGAGCCCCACAAGTCACCCCATCTTGTATTCCCCTTGGTCTCTAGTTTTCAGAAATGCACAGGTTTGGTAGGTTTCCCTAGGTGCCGGCTGAGCTAGAGGCCAAAATCTACAGGTAGGCACTTCGCAAAAAACACCTATGTTTTCTTTCTAAAATTTGGATGTGTCCACGTTGCGCTTTGGGGCGTTTCCTGTCGCAGGCGCTAGGCCTACCCACACAAGTGAGGTATCATTTTTATCGGGAGACTTGGGGGGAACGCTGGGTGGAAGGAAATTTGTGGCTCCTCTCAGATTCCAGAACTTTCTGCCACAGAAATGTGAGGAACATGTGTTTTTTTAGCCACATTTTGCGGTTTGCAAAGGATTCTGGGTAACATAACCTGGTCGGAGCCCCACAAGTCACCCCATCTTGGATTCCCCTAGGTCTCTAGTTTTCAGAAATGCACAGGTTTGGTAGGTTTCCTTAGGTGCCGGCTGAGCTAGAGGCCAAAATCTACAGGTAGGCACTACGCAAAAAACACCTCTGTTTTCTTTCAAAAATTTGGATGTGTCCACGTTGCACTTTAGGGCGTTTCCTGTTGCGGGCGCTAGGCCTACCCACACAAGTGAGGTATCATTTTTATCGGGAGACTTGGGGGAACGCTGGGTGGAAGGAAATTTGTGGCTCCTCTCAGATTCCAGAACTTTCTGCCACAGAAATGTGAGGAACATGTGTTTTTTTAGCCAAATGTTGAGGTTTGCAAAGGATTCTGGGTAACAGAACCTGGTCCGAGCCCCACAACTCACCCCATCGTGGATTCCTCTAGGTCTCTAATTTTCAGAAATGCACAGGTTTGGTAGGTTTCCCTAGGTGCCGGCTGAGCTAGAGGCCAAAATCTACAGGTAGGCACTTTGCAAAAAACACCTCTGTTTTCTTTCAAAAATTTGGATGTGTCCATGTTGCGCTTTGGGGCGTTTCCTGTCAAGGGCACTAGGCCTACCAACACACAAGTGAGGTATCATTTTTATTGGGAGACTTGGGGGAACGCTGGGTGGAAGGAAATTTGTGGCTCCTCTCAGATTCCAGAACTTTCTGCACAGAAATGTGAGGAACATGTGTTTCTTTAGCCAAATTTTGACGTTTGCAAAGGATTCTGGGTAACAGAACCTGGTCCGAGCCCCACAACTCACCCCATCTTTGATTCCCCTAGGTCTCTAGTTTTCAGAAATGCACAGGTTTGGTAGGTTTCCCTAGGTGCCGGCTGAGCTAGAGGCCAAAATCTACAGGTAGGCACTACGCAAAAAACACCTCTGTTTCTTTCAAAAATTTGGATGTGTCCACGTTGCGCTTTAGGGCGTTTCCTGTTGCGGGCGCTATGCCTACCCACACAAGTGAGGTATCATTTTTATCGGGAGACTTTGGGGAACGCTGGGTGGAAGGAAATTTGTGGCTCCTCTCAGATTCCAGAACTTTCTGCCACAGAAATGTGAGGAACATGTGTTTTTTTAGTCAAATTTTGAGGTTTGCAAAGGATTCTGTGTAACAGAACCTGGTCCGAGCCCCACTAGTCACCCCCTTTGGATTCCCCTTGGTCTCTAGTTTTGAGAAATGCACAGGGTTGGTATGTTTCCCTAGGTGCCGGCTCAGCTAGAGGCCAAAATCTACAGGTAGGCACTTCGCAAAAAACACCTCTGTTTTCTTTCAAAAAATTGGATGTGTCCACGTTGCGCTTTGGGGCGTTTCCTGTCACGGGCACTAGGCCTACCCACACAAGTGAGGTACCATTTTTATTGGGAGACTTGGGGGAACGCTGGGTGGAAGGAAATTTGTGGCTCCTCTCAGATTCCAGAACTTTCTGCCATAGAAATGTGAGGAACATGTGTTTTTTTAGCCAAATTTTGAGGTTTGCAAAGGATTCTGGGTAACAGAACCTGGTCCGAGCCCCACAACTCACCCCATCGTGGATTCCCCTAGGTCTCTAATTTTCAGAAATGCACAGGTTTGGTAGGTTTCCCTAGGTGCCGGCTGAGCTAGAGGCCAAAATCTATAGGTAGGCACTTTACAAAAAACACCTCTGTTTTCTTTCAAAAATTTGGATGTGTCCACGTTGCGCTTTGGGGCGTTTCCTGTCGCGTGCGCTAGGCCTACCCACACAAGTGAGGTATCATTTTTATTGGGAGACTTGGGGGAAGGCTGGGTGGAAGGAAATTTGTGGCTCCTCTCAGATTCCAGAACTTTCTGCCACAGAAATGTGAGGAACATGTGTTTTTTTAGCCAAATTTTGAGGTTTGCAAAGGATTCTGGGTAACAGAACCTGGTGCGAGCCCCACAAGTCACCCCATCTTGGATTCCCCTAGGTCTCTAGTTTTCAGAAATGCACAGGTTTGGTAGGTTTCCCTAGGTGCCGGCTGAGCTAGAGGCCAAAATCTACAGGTAGGCACTTCGCAAAAAACACCTATGTTTTCTTTCAAAAATTTGGATGTGTCCACGTTGCGCTTTAGGGCGTTTCCTGTTGCGGGCGCTAGGCCTACCCACACAAGTGAGGTATCATTTTTATCGGGAGACTTGGGGGAACGCTGGGTGGAAGGAAATTTGTGGCTCCTCTCAGATTCCAGAACTTTCTGCCACAGAAATGTGAGGAACATGTGTTTTTTTAGCCAAATGTTGAGGTTTGCAAAGGATTCTGGGTAACAGAACCTGGTCCGAGCCCCACTAGTCACCCCCTTTGGATTCCCCTTGGTCTCTAGTTTTGAGAAATGCACAGGGTTGGTATGTTTCCCTAGGTGCCGGCTCAGCTAGAGGCCAAAATCTACAGGTAGGCACTTCGCAAAAAACACCTCTGTTTTCTTTCAAAAAATTGGATGTGTCCACGTTGCGCTTTGGGGCGTTTCCTGTCACGGGCACTAGGCCTACCCACACAAGTGAGGTATCATTTTTATTGGGAGACTTGGGGGAACGCTGGGTGGAAGGAAATTTGTGGCTCCTCTCAGATTCCAGAACTTTCTGCACAGAAATGTGAGGAACATGTGTTTCTTTAGCCAAATTTTGAGGTTTGCAAAGGATTCTGGGTAACAGAACCTGGTCCGAGCCCCACAACTCACCCCATCTTTGATTCCCCTAGGTCTCTAGTTTTCAGAAATGCACAGGTTTGGTAGGTTTCCCTAGGTGCAGGCTGAGCTAGAGGCCAAAATCTACAGGTAGGCACTACGCAAAAAACACCTCTGTTTTCTTTCAAAAATTTGGATGTGTCCACGTTGCGCTTTAGGGCGTTTCCTGTTGCGGGCGGTAGGCCTACCCACACAAGTGAGGTATCATTTTTATCGGGAGACTTGGGGGAACGGTGGGTGGAAGGAAATTTGTGGCTCCTCTCAGATTCCAGAACTTTCTGCCACAGAAATGTGAGGAACATGTGTTTTTTTTAGCCAAATTGTGAGGTTTGCAAAGGATTCTGTGTAACAGAACCTGGTCCGAGCCCCACTAGTCACCCCCTTTGGATTCCCCTTGGTCTCTAGTTTTGGGAAATGCACAGGGTTGGTATGTTTCCCTAGGTGCCGGCTCAGCTAGAGGCCAAAATCTACAGGTAGGCACTTCGCAAAAAACACCTCTGTTTTCTTTCAAAAAATTGGATGTGTCCACGTTGCGCTTTCGGGCGTTTCCTGTCACGGGCACTAGGCCTACCCACACAAGTGAGGTATCATTTTTATTGGGAGACTTGGGGGAACGCTGGGTGGAAGGAAATTTGTGGCTCCTGTCAGATTCCAGAACTTTCTGCCATAGAAATGTGAGGAACATGTGTTTTTTTAGCCAAATTTTGAGGTTTGCAAGGATTCTGGGTAACAGAACCTGGTCCGAGCCCCACAACTCACCCCATCGTGGATTCCCCTAGGTCTCTAATTTTCAGAAATGCACAGGTTTGGTAGGTTTCCCTAGGTGCCGGCTGAGCTAGAGGCCAAAATCTACAGGTAGGCACTTTGCAAAAAACACCTCTGTTTTCTTTCAAAAATTTGGATGTGTCCACGTTGCGCTTTGGGGCGTTTCCTGTCGCGTGCGCTAGGCGTACCCCACACAAGTGAGGTATCATTTTTATT
Organism: Pleurodeles waltl; assembly: GCF_031143425.1. Classification (NCBI taxonomy): domain Eukaryota; kingdom Metazoa; phylum Chordata; class Amphibia; order Caudata; family Salamandridae; genus Pleurodeles; species Pleurodeles waltl. The sequence continues at coordinate 20,953 of NW_027150353.1, forward strand.
GGGAGACTTGGGGGAAGGCTGGGTGGAAGGAAATTTGTGGCTCCTCTCAGATTCCAGAACTTTCTGCCACAGAAATGTGAGGAACATGTGTTTTTTTTAGCCAAAATTTTGAGGTTTGCAAAGGATTCTGGGTAACAGAACCTGGTGCGAGCCCCACAAGTCACCCCATCTTGGATTCCCCTAGGTCTCTAGTTTTCAGAAATGCACAGGTTTGGTAGGTTTCCCAAGGTGCCGGCTGAGCTAGAGGCCAAAATCTACAGGTAGGCACTTCGCAAAAAACACCTATGTTTTCTTTCAAAAATTTGGATGTGTCCACGTTGCGCTTTGGGGCGTTTCCTGTCGTGGGCGCTAGGCCCTACCCACACAAGTGAGGTATCATTTTTATCGGGAGACTTGGGGGAACGCTGGGTGGAAGGAAATTTGTGGCTCCTCTCAGATTCCAGAACTTTCTGCCACAGAAATGTGAGGAACATGTGTTTTTTTTAGCCACATTTTGCGGTTTGCAAAGGATTCTGGGTAACAGAACCTGGTCGGAGCCCCACAAGTCACCCCATCTTGGATTCCCCTAGGTCTCTAGTTTTCAGAAATGCACAGGATTGGTAGGTTTCCTTAGGTGCCGGCTGAGCTAGAGGCCAAAATCTACAGGTAGGCACTACGCAAAAAACACCTCTGTTTTCTTTCAAAAAATTTGGATGTGTCCACGTTGCGCTTTAGGGCGTTTTCCTGTTGCGGGTGCTAGGCCTACCCACACAAGTGTGAGGTATCATTTTTATCGGGAGACTTGGGGGAACGCTGGGTGGAAGGAAATTTGTGGCTCCTCTCAGATTCCAGAACTTTCTGCCACAGAAATGTGAGGAACATGTGTTTTTTTAGCCAAATGTTGAGGTTTGCAAAGGATTCTGGGTAACAGAACCTGGTCCGAGCCCCACTAGTCACCCCCCTTTGGATTCCCCTTCGTCTCTAGTTTGAGAAATGCACAGGGTTGGTATGTTTCCCTAGGTGCCGGCTCAGCTAGAGGCCAAAATCTACAGGTAGGCACTTCGCAAAAAACACCTCTGTTTTCTTTCAAAAAATTGGATGTGCTCACGTTGCGCTTTGGGGCATTTCCTGTCACGGGCACTAGGCCTACCCACACAAGTGAGGTATCATTTTTATTGGGAGACTTGGGGGGAACGCTGGGTGGAAGGAAATTTGTGGCTCCTCTCAGATTCTAGAACTTTCTGCCATAGAAATGTGAGGAACATGTGTTTTTTTTAGCCAAATTTTGAGGTTTGCAAAGGATTCTGGGTAACAGAACCTGGTCCGTGCCCCACAACTCACCCCATCGTGGATTCCCCTAGGTCTCTAATTTTCAGAAATGCACAGATTTGGTAGGTTTCCCTAGGTGCCGGCTGAGCTAGAGGCCAAAATCTACAGGTAGGCACTTTGCAAAAAACACCTCTGTTTTCTTTCAAAAATTTGGATGTGTCCACGTTGCGCTTTGGGGCGTTTCCTGCCGCGTGCGCTAGGCCTACCCACACAAGTGAGGTATCATTTTTATTGGGAGACTTGGGGGGAACGCTGGGTGGAAGGAAATGTGTGGCTCCTCTCAGATTCCAGAACTTTCTGCCACAGAAAATGTGAGGAACATGTGTTTTTTTAGCCAAATTTTGAGGTTTGCAAAGGATTCTGGGTAACAGAACCTGGGTCCGATCCCCACAACTCACCCCATCTTTGATTCCCCTAGGTCTCTAGTTTTCAGAAATGCACAGGTTTGGTAGGTTTCCCTAGGTGCCGGCTGAGCTAGAGGCCAAAATCTACAGGTAGGCACTACGCAAAAAACACCTCTGTTTTCTTTCAAAAATTTGGATGTGTCCATGTTGCGCTTTGGGGCGTTTCCTGTCACGGGCACTAGGCCTACCCACACAAGTGAGGTATCATTTTTATTGGGAGACTTGGGGGGAAGGCTGGGTGGAAGGAAATTTGTGGCTCCTCTCAGATTCCAGAACTTTCTGCCACAGAAATGTGAGGAACATGTGTTTTTTTAGCCAAATTTTGAGGTTTGCAAAGGATTCTGGGTAACAGAACCTGGTGCGAGCCCCACAAGTCACCCCATCTTGGATTCCCCTAGGTCTCTAGTTTTCAGAAATGCACAGGTTTGGTAGGTTTCCCTAGGTGCCGGCTGAGCTAGAGGCTAAAAATCTACAGGTAGGCACTTCGCAAAAAACACCTCTGTTTTCTTTAAAAAAATTGGATGTGTCCACGTTGCGCTTTGGGGCGTTTCCTGTCGCGGGCGCTAGGCCTACCCACACAAGTGAGGTATCATTTTTATCGGGAGACTTGGGGGAACGCTGGCTTTAAGGAAATTTGTGGCTCCTCTCAGCTTCCAGAACTTTCTGCACAGAAATGTGAGGAACATGTGTTTCTTTAGCCAAATTTTGAGGTTTGCAAAGGATTCTGGGTAACAGAACCTGGTCCGAGCCCCACAACTCACCCCATCTTTGATTCCCCTAGGTCTCTAGTTTTCAGAAATGCACAGGTTTGGTAGGTTTCCCTAGGTGCCGGCTGAGCTAGAGGCCAAAATCTACAGGTAGGCACTACGCAAAAAAACACCTCTGTTTTCTTTCAAAAATTTGGATGTGTCCACGTTGCGCTTTAGGGCGTTTCCTGTTGCGGGCGCTAGGCCTACCCACACAAGTGAGGTATCATTTTTATCGGGAGACTTGGGGGAACGCTGGGTGGAAGGAAATTTGTGGCTCCTCTCAGATTCCAGAACTTTCTGCCACAGAAATGTGAGGAACATGTGTTTTTTTTAGCCAAATTTTGAGGTTTGCAAAGGATTCTGTGTAACAGAACCTGGTCCGAGCCCCACTAGTCACGCCCTTTGGATTCCCCTTCGTCTCTAGTTTTGAGAAATGCACAGGGTTGGTATGTTTCCCTAGGTGCCGGCTCAGCTAGAGGCCAAAATCTACAGGTAGGCACTTCGCAAAAAACACCACTGTTTTCTTTCAAAAAATTGGATGTGTCCACGTTGCGCTTTGGGGCATTTCCTGTCACGGGCACTAGGCCTACCCACACAAGTGAGGTATCATTTTTATTGGGAGACTTGGGGGGAACGCTGGGTGGAAGGAAATTTGTGGCTCCTCTCAGATTCCAGAACTTTCTGCCATAGAAATGTGAGGAACATGTGCTTTTTTAGCCAAATTTTGAGGTTTTGCAAAGGATTCTGGGTAACAGAACCTGGTCCGAGCCCCACAACTCACCCCATCGTGGATTCCCCTAGGTCTCTAATTTTCAGAAATGCACAGGTTTGGTAGGTTTCCCTAGGTGCCGGCTGAGCTAGAGGCCAAAATCTACAGGTAGGCACTTTGCAAAAAACACCTCTGTTTTCTTTCAAAAATTTGGATGTGTCCACGTTGCGCTTTGGGGCGTTTCCTGTCGCAGGCGCTAGGCCTACCCACACAAGTGAGGTATCATTTTTATCGGGAGACTTGGGGGAACGCTGGCTTTAAGGAAATTTGTGGCTCCCTCTCAGATTCCAGAACTTTCTGCCACAGAAATGTGAGGAACATGTGTTTTTTTAGCCAAATTTTGAGGTTTGCAAAGGATTCTGGGTAACAGAACCTGGTGCGAGCCCCACAAGTTCCCCCATCTTGGATTCCCCTTGGTCTCTAGTTTTCAGAAATGCACAGGTTTGGTAGGTTTCCCTAGGTGCCGGCTGAGCTAGAGGCTAAAAATCTACAGGTAGGCACTTCGCAAAAAACACCTCTGTTTTCTTTCAAAAAATTGGATGTGTCCACGTTGCGCTTTGGGGCGTTTCCTGTCGCAGGCGCTAGGCCTACCCACACAAGTGAGGTATCATTTTTATCGGGAGACTTGGGGGAACGCTGGCTTTAAGGAAATTTGTGGCTCCTCTCAGCTTCCAGAACTTTCTGCACAGAAATGTGAGGAACATGTGTTTCTTTTGCCAAATTTTGAGGTTTGCAAAGGATTCTGGGTAACAGAACCTGGTCCGAGCCCCACAACTCACCCCATCTTTGATTCCCCTAGGTCTCTAGTTTTCAGAAATGCACAGGTTTGGTAGGTTTCCCTAGGTGCCGGCTGAGCTAGAGGCCAAAATCTACAGGTAGGCACTACGCAAAAAACACCTCTGTTTTCTTTCAAAAATTGGATGTGTCCACGTTGCGCTTTGGGGCATTTCCTGTCACGGGCACTAGGCCTACCCACACAAGTGAGGTATCATTTTTATCGGGAGACTTGGGGGAACGCTGGGTGGAAGGAAAATTTGTGGCTCCTCTCAGATTCCAGAACTTTCTGCCACAGAAATGTGAGGAACATGTGTTTTTTTAGCCACATTTTGCGGTTTGCAAAGGATTCTGGGTAACAGAACCTGGTCGGAGCCCCACAAGTCACCCCATCTTGGATTCCCCTAGGTCTCTAGTTTTCAGAAATGCACAGGTTTGGTAGGTTTCCTTAGGTGCCGGCTGAGCTAGAGGCCAAAATCTACAGGTAGGCACTACGCAAAAAACACCTCTGTTTTCTTTCAAAAAATTGGATGTGTCCACGTTGCGCTTTGGGGCGTTTCCTGTCACGGGCATTAGGCCTACCCACACAAGTGAGGTATCATTTTTATTGGGAGACTTGGGGGGAACGCTGGGTGGAAGGAAATTTGTGGCTCCCTCTCAGATTCCAGAACTTTCTGCACAGAAATGTGAGGAACATGTGTTTCTTTAGCCAAATTTTGAGGTTTGCGAAGGATTCTGCGTAACAGAACCTGGTCCGAGCCCCACAACTCACCCCATCTTTGATTCCCCTAGGTCTCTAGTTTTCAGAAATGCACAGGTTTGGTAGGTTTCCCTAGGTGCCCTGCTGAGCTAGAGGCCAAAATCTACAGGTAGGCACTACGCAAAAAACACCTCTGTTTTCTTTAAAAAATTTGGATGTGTCCACGTTGCGCTTTAGGGCGTTTCCTGTTGCGGGGCGCTAGGCCTACCCACACAAGTGAGGTATCATTTTTATCGGGAGACTTGGGGGAACGCTGGGTGGAAGGAAATTTGTGGCTCCTCTCAGATTCCAGAACTTTCTGCCACAGAAATGTGAGGAACATGTGTTTTTTTAGTCAAATTTTGAGGTTTGCAAAGGATTCTGTGTAACAGAACCTGGTCCGAGCCCCACTAGTCACCCCCTTTGGATTCCCCTTGGTCTCTAGTTTTGAGAAATGCACAGGGTTGGTATGTTTCCCTAGGTGCCGGCTCAGCTAGAGGCCAAAATCTACAGGTAGGGCACTTCACAAAAAACACCTCTGTTTTCTTTCAAAAAATTGGATGTGTCCACGTTGCGCTTTGGGGCGTTTCCTGTCACGGGCACTAGGCCTACCCACACAAGTGAGGTTTCATTTTTATTGGGAGACTTGAGGGAACGCTGGGTGGAAGGAAATTTGTGGCTCCTCTCAGATTCCAGAACTTTCTGCCATAGAAATGTGAGGAACATGTGTTTTTTTTAGCCAAATTTTGAGGTTTGCAAAGGATTCTGGGTAACAGAACCTGGTCCGAGCCCCACAACTCACCCCATCGTGGGATTCCCCTAGGTCTCTAATTTTCAGAAATGCACAGGTTTGGTAGGGTTTCCCTAGGTGCCGGCTGAGCTAGAGGCCAAAATCTACAGGTAGGCACTTTACAAAAAAACACCTCTGTTTTCTTTCAAAAATTTGGATGTGTCCACGTTGCGCTTTGGGGCGTTTCCTGTCGCGTGCGCTAGGCCTACCCACACAAGTGAGGTATCATTTTTATTGGGAGACTTGGGGGAAGGCTGGGTGGAAGGAAATTTGTGGTTCCTCTCAGATTCCAGAACTTTCTGCCACAGAAATGTGAAGAACATGTTTTTTTAGCCAAATTTTGAGGTTTGCAAAGGATTCTGGGTAACAGAACCTGGTGCGAGCCCCACAAGTCACCCCATCTTGGATTCCCCTAGGTCTCTAGTTTTCAGAAATGCACAGGTTTGGTAGGTTTCCCTAGGTGCCGGCTGAGCTAGAGGCCAAAATCTACAGGTAGGCACTTCGCAAAAAACACCTATGTTTTCTTTAAAAAATTTGGATGTGTCCACGTTGCGCTTTGGGGCGTTTCCTGTCGCGGGCGCTAGGCCTACCCACACAAGTGAAGTATCATTTTTATCGGGAGACTTGGGGGAACGCTGGGTGGAAGGGAAATTTGTGGCTCCTCTCAGATTCCAGAACTTTCTGCCACAGAAATGTGAGGAACATGTGTTTTTTTAGCCACATTTTGCGGTTTGCAAAGGATTCTGGGTAACAGAACCTGGTCGGAGCCCCACAAGTCACCCCATCTTGGATTCCCCTAGGTCTCTAGCTTTCAGAAATGCACAGGTTTGGTAGGTTTCCTTAGGTGCCGGCTGAGCTAGAGGCCAAAATCTACAGGTAGGCACTACGCAAAAAACACCTCTGTTTTCTTTCAAAAATTTGGATGTGTCCACGTTGCGCTTTAGGGCGTTTCCTGTTGCGGGCGCTAGGCCTACCCACACAAGTGAGGTATCATTTTTATCGGGAGACTTGGGGGAACGCTGGGTGGAAGGAAATTTGTGGCTCCTCTCAGATTCCAGAACTTTCTGCACAGAAATGTGAGGAACATGTGTTTTCTTTAGCCAAATTTTGAGGTTTGCAAAGGATTCTGGGTAACAGAACCTGGTCCGAGCCCCCACAACTCACCCCATCTTTGATTCCCCCTAGGTCTATAATTTTCAGAAATGCACAGGTTTGGTAGGTTTCCCTAGGTGCCGGCTGAGCTAGAGGCCAAAATCTACAGGTAGGCACTACGCAAAAAACACCTCTGTTTTCTTTCAAAAATTTGGATGTGTCCACGTTGCGCTTTAGGGCGTTTCCTGTTGCGGGGCGCTAGGCCTACCCACACAAGTGAGGTATAATTTTTATCGGGAGACTTGGGGGAACGCTGGGTGGAAAGAAATTTGTGGCTCCTCTCAGATTCCAGAAACTTTCTGCCACAGAAATGTGAGGAACATGTGTTTTTTTAGTCAAATTTTGAGGTTTGCAAAGGATTCT